>NW_027136899.1:900000-1049565 GCF_040869045.1 Eurosta solidaginis
AAACTTTTTTTAGATTATTGAGATGATGTGCTTCGCTACATCCAATTACTATTATATCGTCTACATACATAAAGGCTTGGTTGGGTGAAATACCAGAAAATGCAATTGACATCATTCTTGAAAATGAATTTGGAGCTACGTTTAGACCAAATGGTAAAACCTTCCATCGAAAAGCTCTCTTGAATCTTTGTGAAGTGGAATTTGGTGAAAACCCGAAAAAAGATCTAATGTATAAAAGAATTTCGCACGGCCAAGGTTATCCAAAATATCGTCTACACGTGCCAAGGGAAATTTGTCGGCAATTAACTTTTTATTTAGAGCCCTAAAGTCAACGCACATTCTATACGATTTTTGGCCATTTAGGTCTTTTTTCGGTACCAAAATCAAGGGACTGTTATAATTCGAACAACTATTTTCGATCAGATCGTTTTCTAATAATTTATTAACCTGTTTATTTATTTCTTCGCGCTGCGAATAATAATTTTTAATGTATACTGGCGTCGTATCGTTTAGTCTTAGTTTTTGTTCATAAAAATTGTTTATTGTCATTTTATCGTTGTCTAGCGCAAAAATATCGGAATATTGTAAACATAAGTTAATAAGTTTATTTTCAGCATAATTAGGTATTTGTTTTTCTAAAATGCTTTTAAGTTCTTTAATACGACTATCTTGCTTTACTGGGTTATTGATTTTATAAACGTTATAATTAGAAAGTTTGTCGGTTTGAATGTTGTGGTTGTTTACGTATTTTACGCTATTTGTGGTATTTACTACCTTAATGATCGGATTACTAATATCAACTATTCATTTCGCTGTGAAAACACCGTCAGAAATCTCTTGAGAATCCACGAAAAGTGGTTCTGAGTCTTTTTCCAAGGCGAAAATTCTATAAACTTCGCAACGAGGTGGAATAATAAATGTATCGCTTTCCATTCCGTGAAGGATGGGAAGTGCGATCTTTTCATTACCTATCCAGAAGGAAATGCAATTTTTTGCATAGCTGATATCGCATTTATTTGTTTTTAGGAAATCCTTACCAAGTGTTCCATCTGATGGAATGTTGAAATCATTGTCTACCACGTGCAACGTATGTTTGATATAAAAATTTGAAAAGTGTAAGTTGGTTGTAAAAGTACCTAATGTAGAAACTGTATCTGTAGTTACTCCAGTAATATTAATTGTATCATTGCTATTAATTGACAAATTTTTATTAAGAGAAGAAATTTTAATTAACGAAATGTCGGCTTGTGTATCGACTAGAAATGTACAAAATTTGTTAGAGCCAGTAATATTTATTTGTATAAAATCGGAATGAATTAGTTAGTAATTTGTCTCGTCCTCCCTCAGTGTTCGCTCCTGAGGGGCTTCCCTGTTTAAAGCCCGAACGCTTGCATTTCTAGCTCTTTATTGGAAGTGTTAGAATCGCTATTATTGCTAGTACGACTATTGTTGCTATTATTATTACTATTAGGCTGATTCCGATTTCCGCCGCCGGAACGGAAATTTTGCCTTTCATTGCCGCGATTGAAGTTGTTGCCATAGTTACTGTTACTAAAGGATGGTCTATTTTGTCTATAATTGTTAAAGTTACGATTTTGATTTTGGAAATTTCGACCTCGGTTATTACTTTGAAAATTTCTAAAATTGTTATTGTTCCGCGCCCTAAATGCTAAAACTTGGCGTTCTTTTATTTCATTTGATTGCTCTACAATCAGTTTGGCTACTACGTCCTTGGAATCAGAAAAATTGGTTGAAGCGAGGATTGATTTTACTAAACTTGTTTTTGCGTTCAATCGGCAAACGTTAACTGTTTGCTCGATGGCCATTTCACGGACTTTGGTCTGAGTAATCCCTTCGATAATGAGCGAACGCTCTAAAGCATCAGACAATTCCTCGACGCGTTTTGCAAAATCGGTGTAATTATTATTATTAACTTGCAAAGCTGCAATTTTTCCGGCCACAACTTTGGAGTTGTCGGGTTTTATACGGTTACGTAGTGCTATTTTTATATCGTTAACTGAAAGTACTTGAGTTGGTATCGCTTCTCGAGCTTTACCATCGAGTTTGGATTTCATATATGAAATACAAATGCTAGTTAAATTTTCGTCGACAAATTGTTCGATTAACTCAATTTTAGTAATGAAAGATTCGAGACCTAGGGGGTCACCGCTATAATTTTCACGCATAATACCAGCACATATGCCGATAAACGTCATTTTTTCTTCAGGAGTCGCCATATTTGTATCGGAATTAGGAGGATTTGAAATATTTGTTTCGGGCAATTCCTCAAATACGTGAAATTCTCCGGACAAAGAAAGTCTAACAACAAGGTTTTTGATTGTACTGGGCGAATATTGTGGTTGAGCCTTCGGAAACTGGGCTTTTAAAATCAAGATTTTTGGAATCGGAACTTTCGGAATTAAAATTTTTGGAATTGGAATCTGAATTTTTGGAATCTGAGTCTTGTTCTGAAATTCTGGGAACTACTTTTTGGTTTCTAAGAAACATATGTAGTAGGAAGCAAAGAAGAAATATTTAATCTGATTAAAGTCGAATTTGTAGAAAGTGCTTACGAAAATTTAACAGAAATAGAAATTGAATTGAATGTTGATGTGAAATTGAAAGAATTATCCGGCAATTTAATGAAAGACTGAATATTTAATGATAAATTGAATGTATATTGAAGTAATTCAGTTTAAATTGATATCAAAGGAAAAATATTTTATTTTGGTAAAAGGACTTGGCTGTTGATAACGGACGCACCGCTTTATTAAAAAGATCTCAATGTGTTTGTGCTTTTACGGACGCACCGTTTTTATTAAAATTGTATGGTTTTATTTTTATAGATACGGGCGCACCGCATCTTTTCAAATTTGTAATATGAATATCCTCGGACGCACCGGGATTAAAAAAAACTTCATTGGTTGTTTACAGTACCACCGTTTACGCAAAAAAAATCTTTTTGGTTAATTACGGAACCAGCACTGTATGTTAAAAAAAAATATTTTTCATGTTATTTTTCCTCTTTGATGGAGCCCGCTGTAGGGCAGAGTGGGACTAAAATTAGAAAAAACGTTTATTGAGTTTTGGCAATTGTTTTAATAATCACAACGTTGAAGCAATGCAATAATTGAAAAAAACATTTTTACTGTTTTTGTCCGACCCTGTCCCACAGTGCCTACCTTTAATCCTACACATATAAAAATATGTATGAATATAATACAAGAAAATTTTTTTGTAATAAGTATTGTGAGTAATTCAATTTAATTAATTTAATTTTTATTTGTATTTTGCAATGAGTTTGCAAAAATAATATTTGAAAATTTAAGAGAAAAAAGATATGAGTGTAATATAAAATATTACATTTTAATGAGTATGAAGAGTTAGTGTCAAAAATGAAAATGTGAATATAATATGAAATGTGTTTTCATTTTATTAAAGAAAATTGAAAAATATTAAATATTAAGCGAATTGAAAATATTAAGCTAATTTTAATAATGTAAAATTTTTGCACACCATACCAGTTACTGCTTGGCTCGATTTACCGCTTGCTGTACCTGTTGTTCTACTGCTGCGCTGCGCGTTCTGCCACTGCGTGTACTGTACTGCTGATGCTGCTGCTCTTGGATGGCGTCACTTATTTTTTCCGCTATTCAGTTCGTACGGTGGTTTGCCGTTATTGATGTGGCGTGGCTAGTGCCGTTTGTTTTTTCACCAAGAATTTGGTACAGTTTTACTGAAATTTTGTTTTTGTTGTTTTAAGTGTAAATGTTAAATTATGTATTATTTCTGCTGCCGTTTAGTTTCTTTTATTATTAGTAAAAACAATTTCTTATTATTTCCGTTTTTTAATTAGTTTTTGTATTATACGTGTCTATATGTTCTTTAAATGTCTTTTAAAGTATGATAATTTTCCACTAGCCACTGCCATACACCACCAACACTGCCTTTCCTTGTAAATTTTAATAATTTTTCGTTGTTGATTTAAATGTTCGTATTTTAGAGATTCTTTTTTTTTTAAATGGTTTGTAATTTTTTTGTAATGGTTTTTCAAATTTTTGTATTTTTTTTTGTAATTTTTTAAAATTTTCGAAAGAACGTTTTTTTGTAAAAATTTTTCGTTTTCTAAATTTTTTTGTAAGAGTTTTGCATTTTTATATATTTTTTTGTGATGGTTTTTAAATTTTTATAATTTATTTTTTGTAGATTTTTAAGTGGTATTAAAATTTTTTTTGTAAGGTTTTTGTAAGTTTTGTATTTTTTTTTTGGATTTTTATGGTTTTTTTTTGTTTTTTGAAGATTTTTAAATTTTGTGTAAATTAAATTTTAATTAGAAAATTTAGATAAAAAAATTTTTTTTTGGTTAATTCATTTTTAATAAATTTTTGATTTTAGGGTTTTAGCCTTTTAACTTTTTAAAATTTTAAGCTCTTTTTTTTTCTTTTTGATTTTAAGTTTTTAAGAGGCCGGCCTCTTCACGCCTATGGCCGCCATTGCAAGTCCTGTCGCGGTCGCCATTTAAGGTTGGCCTTTTGACGCCAACCATTTTTTTTTGGTACTGGGAATACTCACGCTTGGTCGTGGGTATGCATCCCACTGTGCACACACACACACCGCACTTACGCTAAACTTTTATTCTTTTCGTTTCTTCTCTTTTTGTTAAACAAATGAAATCGATTTTTTAATTTTTTTTAACACATAGTTTTTCTTTTATTCACAACTTAGTTCGATCCGTAAATCCTTTTAATTATAAACTAGTTTCCTTTTTGTACAACCTTATTTAAAACAAACTTTTAGTTATTTACATATTTTATGTTCTCTGTCGACTGTCCTTTTAACTGTACACAACTTATAATTTTTCTTTTTTCTGATTTTTAATTTCGCGTCTGATGTGTGTGCCGGTATACTAGCAACTATCTTTTCAGTCCGCCGGCTCAATTCAAAAACGGTAAAATGTACCCACGCTGCGTTGCCAATTTTCCTATCGCTGAATGCCATTGCCACTGCTGAGTACAATTTGAATTGCTGTTCAGCAACAGCTGACGGCGATGCCACTTGCACGCAGGGGTGTGTTTTGTTGCGTAAAGGCGGGCAACGCGGTGCGGTTATAGTATGTATGTATATGATGATTAATTTGTTTACGTACATACAAGTGGGGCAGCTTGCTTTATTGTTGTTGTGGCTTTATTTACTTAGTATCAGATTAGTGATGTGAGTTTCACTTAGTGTTACTAAAATTCGTCACAATATGTTGCGCTACACAACCCCTTGAATTGATTTGGTGTTTTAGTCGCCTCTTATGACAGGGGACCTACCGCAGGTATATCCTAAGCCTCCTAACCCGCTGGAGGGGGGGGGGACCTGTGGATGATATATATGAACTCTACTAAAAGCGACTACTTGCTACTTTCTCATACTAAATCTGGTGCCACGCCAAAAATGCTTAAACGTTTAATGAAAAGTACTGCACTGCTAAGGGACCAGAGCCTACGTATGTGTTTGTATATAGGTCCACATATTATTATGGTGAGTTGGCACTGTAGTTGTTGTTGTATTAATGATAAATACACTCCCCGAAGGCTTTGGGAAGTGTTATCGATGTTGATGGTCCTTTGCCGGATATAGATCCGGTACGTTCCGGTAACACATCACCATTAAGTTACTAGCCCGACCGTCTCGGGAACGATTTATATGACACACTTTAAACCTTCTAGGCCATCACACCCTCCCCACCCCCTAGCACCAAGATGAACTTGGTCCCGCCAGTGCCTCGGCTGTTAATGAAATATGATTCGCCACGGGTAGATGAGGTTGACAATTGCGCTGTAGAAGCTATATGTCATCCTCCCAGTAGATCCTTGCAGCGGGACTGCGCCATATTCTCCTGCTACGGGAAGGTATCGCAGCCTAATTTAAATGTGACGCCAGAAGGCGGTGTCCAGTCAGAATACCAGAATACGCTTGGTCGATCATGTGCACCTCTCGCCTTCTCTTAATCTCGCCTAGTCTAATTGGGACGTCTACGTAGCAAACTTCAAGGGATGCGCCCTCTCTAGCTAGTTCATCTGCCTTTTTATTCCCATCTATTCCCATATGCCCTGGGACCCAATATAGATGTATGCTTCTCCCTGCCCCGAATCTCTCCAGAGGACTTCATGACAGCTTACGCCCCTCCTAACTTAGGCCCCAATTTGGGACCTTGTACCTCTTTGTAAACAAGACCATATCCGTCTTACGTCATCTGCGTAAGCCGTAAGTTTTACGGGTCCCTCATTGAAACGCCTGAGCAGTTGCTTGATGACCAGTGTCCACAGCAGAGGTGATAGCACCCCTCCCTGCGGGGTGCCCCTGTCCATTGATTTCGTGACCTCGTACAATCCCCATTGTGATGTAATCTTCCTGCAATTTAACGTGCAGCCGATCCATGTGGTTAAGGCTGAATGTACTTTAATATAATTAGGACCATCCATAATCGCCCATTTAGAAACATTGTTGAAAGCCCCGGCAATGTCTAAGAAGACTTCTAGAGCATATTCCTTATATTCCAGCGCTTTCTCTATGCTTATTACCATCCTATGCAATGCGGTGTCTAAGGACTTGCCTTTGGTCTACGCATGTTGTGTTGTGAAGAGGAGCTTTTCATCCACGTTGGACCTTATGAACACATCTATCAGCCACTTAAAGGTTTTGAGCAGAAATGATGCTAAGCTAATGGGTCTATAGTCTTTGGGATACACGTGACAGATCTTCCCCGCCTTTGGTAGGAAAGCTACACTAGCAGTTCTCCAAGAGTGCGGTACATGATTCAGTCTTATGCACCCATCGAATAATATATTTAGCCATTCCTCGACCGTTCTACTTGAAACTTTTAACATGGCCGGGAATATACCATCTGGGCCCGGCGATTTAAACTCAGAAAACGTCTTCACCGCCTATTCGATCTTGGTATCGGTCACCAAGCCCGGCACTACCCGCTCCGTGATCGAAGTGTGAATGCTGTCTGCTTACTTACTTACTTAATTGGCGCTCAACCGTCTAAGCGGTTATGGCCGTCCAACAAGGCGCGCCAGTCGTTCCTTCGCTCCGCCAACCGGCGCCAATTGGTCACACCAAGGGAGTTTAAATCGCCTTCCACCTGGTCCTTCCAACGGAGTGGGGGCCGCCCTCTACCTCTGCTTCCATAGGCGGGTTCCGATAGAAACACTTTCTTGGCCGGAGCATCATCTTTCATTCGCATAACATGGCCTAGCCAGCGCAGCCGCTGCGTTTTAATTCGCTGGACTATGTTGATGTCTGCGTATAGCTCGTACAGCTCATCATTAAATCTTCTTCGGTACTCGCCATCGCCAACGCGTAGAGGTCCATAAATCTTTCGAAGAACTTTTCTCTAGAACACTCCCAAAGCCGCTTCATCCGCTGTTGTCATGGTCCATGCTTCTGCCCCATATAGCAGGACGGGTACGATAAGTGACTTGTAGAGTATGATTTTCGTTCGCCGAGAGAGGACTTTACTTTTCAATTGCCTACCTAGTCCAAAGTAGCATTTATTGGCAAGAATGATTCTTCGCTGGATTTCAGTGCTGATGTTTTTGCTAGTGTTGATGCTGGTTCCCAAATAAACGAAGTCTTTTACTATTTCGAAATTATGGCTGCCAACAGTAGCGTGGTTGCCAAGGCGCATTTGCGCTGACTCTTTGCTCGATGACAGCAGGTACTTCGTTTTGTCCTCATTCACCATCAAACCCATCTTTACCGCTTCTTTTTCCAGCTTGGAGTAAGCAGAACTAACAACGCGGGTGTTTAGGCCGATGATATCAATGTCATCAGCATATGCCAGTAATTGCACGCTTTTATAGTATATTGTTCCAGTGCGGTTAAGTTCTGCAGCTAGTATAATTTTCTCCAGCATCAAATTAAAGAAATCGCACGATAGGGGGTCACACTGTCTGAAACCTCGTTTAGTTTCGAACGGCTCGGAGAGGTCCTTCCCAATTCTGACTGAGCTGATGGTGTTGCTCAACGTCATTTTGCACAGCCGTATAAGTTTTGCGGGGAAACCAAATTCAGACATAGCGGCATATAGGCAGCTCCTTTTCGTGCTGTCGAAGGCGGCTTTAAAGTCGACGAAGAGGTGATGTGTGTCGATTCTCTTTTCACGGGTTTTTCCAAGATTTGGCGCATTGTGAAAATCTGGTCGATGGTAGATTTACCAGGCCTGAAGCCGCACTGATAAGGTCCAATCAGCTGGTTCACGGTGGGCTTCAATCTTTCGCACAATACACTTGAAAGGACCTTATATGCGATACTAAGAAGGCTGATTCCACTATAGTTGGTGCATTTTGCAGTATCCCCCTTCTTGTGGACTGGGCAAAGAACACTTAGATTCCAACCATCGGGCATGCTTTCGTCCGCCCATATTTTGCTAAGAAGCTGCTGCATGCGCCTTACCAACTCCTCGCCGCTGAACTTGAATAGCTCCGCAGGCAATCCATCAGCGCCCACGGCCTTGTTGTTTTTCAATCTGGTTATTGCTATTCTAACTTCGTCATAATCGGGCGGGGGGACATATATTCCATCATCATCGATTGCGGGATCGGGTTCTTCATCTCTGCGCGGTGAATTGCTGCCTCCATTTAGGAGAGCAGAGAAGTGTTCCCTCCATAATCTAAGCACTCTCTGGACATCAGTTACCAGGTCGCCGTTTTCATTCCTACAGGAGTTTGCCCCGGTCTTAAAACCTTCCGTCTGTCGCCGTATTTTTTGGTAAAATTTTCGGGCGTTATTCCTGGTGGCTAGCAGCTCAAGCTACTCGCACTCACGCCTTTCTACTTCTGCTTTTTTCTTCCTGAAAAGGCGTCTCGCTTCCCTTTTCAACTCACGATAGCGTTCACACACTCCTCTTGTCGCGCTCGCTTTTAACGTAGCCCTGTAGGCAGCGTCTTTTCTTTCGGTTGCAACGCGGCATTCTTCATCATACCAGTTGTTTTTTCTTAGCCGCCGGTAACCAATTTTTTCCTCCGCGGCAGTATGAAGTGCTTTGGATATATGCTCCCACTGCTCCTGTATTCCTTCAGGATGAGTTGTGCCCTCAGAGAGCAGGTGTGAGAGTCGAGTTGCGAAATCATTGGCAGTCTGTTGTGATTGAAGCTTTTCGACGTCTAGCTTTCCTTGTGTTTTTTGTTCCTTGTTTTTAGCCGCGTTGAGGCGGGTGCGTATTTTGGCTGCAACGAGATAATGGTCCGAATCGATGTTAGGTCCTCGGATCGTTCGCACATCTAAAATACTGGAGGCATGCCGTCCATCTATCACAACGTGATCGATCTGATTGCGAGTATTTCGATCAGGAGACAGCCATGTAGCTTGATGTATCTTTTTATGCATGAACCTCGTGCTTGATATGACCATGTTTCGAGCACCGGCAAAGTCAATCAGCCTCAGTCCGTTAGGAGAAGTTTCATTGGGTAGGCTGAACGTTCCGACTGTAGGGCCAAAAACACCTTCTTTGCCCACCCTGGCGTTAAAGTCGCCAAGCACGACTTTTATATCATGACGGGGGCAGCGTTCGTATGTGCGTTCTAATTGTTCATAAAAAGTGTCTTTCACCTCATCGTCTTTTTCCTCTGTCGGCGCATGGGCGCAGATGAATGATATATTAAAAAATCTTGCTTTTGTTCGAATAGCGGCGAGACGCTCGTCCACAGGCGTGAACGCCAGCACTTGGCGACAAAGTCTCTCTCCCACCACGAATCCGACACCGAAACTGCGCTTAATCGCATGGCCACTCCAATATATGTCACAATTTTTGATCTTCTTTCTTCCTTGCTTCGTCCAACGCGTTTCTTGGATGGCGGTGATGTCAGATTTTGCTTTGATGAGGACACCAACCAGCCGGGCATCTGCACCAATCCCATTCAGGGAGCGGACGTTCCAGGTGCATGCCCTCAATTCATTGTCCTTCAAACGTTTGGCATGGTCGTCATCAATAGAGAGTGTATTTATCCGAGGCTTGTTGTTATATTTCATTGGAGTATGGTTTTACGTGGCGGGTCCCAAGCCCAGCGCACAACCCGCTCAGCGGGGTTGAAAATATTACTTGGCACGTTTATATAGCGAGCCGCTTGCTCTAAGGCAGACGCCCGCTTGCAGCCGCACCTAGAGGTGTACAGACGCTGCCGATGAAATCTCCCCCGGCTAGCCCTTAAACCGATTATGTCAGAGTGGCCTAGCCAGGTTGTCGCCTTCTCACATTAGCTCACCGCTAAACGGGTGTTTAGCGGCTACCCAGAGAATACTTGGCCGCAAGCGACCGGTAGTAGTGAGCTGCTTGAACCGCATGCAAAAGAATCGCTCTGGTCATGCCCAGGTGAATGGCGGTCAGAAGCTTTCCCCACTTTCGTGGACTTCTACACACCCTCCGCGAATGCTGTCTGCTGGCTCTTCTAAATCATCTCCCGATGGGAAATGTGTATCGGAAAGCACCTTAAGGGACTCCTCATTATTACGTGACCATTCCCCGTTCTCTTTCTTTGTTAGTCCCTGGACTATGTTTCCCCTTGCCACGACATTTTTCAACCGTGCTGTTTCGCTGGAGCACTCTATGTCCGTACAAAAACTTTTTCATGAGATTCTCTTCGCCCTGGAAACTTAACGCTTGTAGATCCTCAGTTGATCCCCGTACTCGTCCCGACACACTTCGCTTTCTACGGTCTTTGCTAGCTCAAACATTTCTTTTACTTGTCTTTTTAGAAAACTCAGCTCATTGCTCCACCATGGCCGCTTTGCCTTTTCTGTGAGTATTCTTAGAGGGCAAGCTCTGTTATACGCAGTCATAAGCGTCTTTGTTGGGAATTCATTAGACCTCCACATTGGCAACTTCTTTGGGTTGTCCCAGTTTTGTTTCTACCTGTTTCTGGAATTTTGTCCAGTTCGTTGACCTAGGGTTTCTAAAGGTTCCTCCCTCCTCTATGCTCTTTAGGGGGATGCTGAATCTGATATACGCATGGTCGGAGAAGGATGTTCTTTCAAGAACCATCCAATCATACCTTGATATATCACGTTCGGAGCTCAGTATAATATCAAGAACATTGCTGGATGTTGGACAAATTTATGTAGGGACACTTACCCTGTTGGCTATCTGCAAATTGGTTTGCAGAATGTAACAATATAGAGATTCGCATCTCTTGTTCATACCTCCTCCTCCCCACGCATTGTGGTGCGTATTTGCATCCGCGCCTATGACCAACCGCCCTTTGCGCCCTCCGTCCTGTACTAGCCTCTTGCACTTCATCGGTGGAACCTCCGCCGCATAGGCCATGCAGCAGGATGCCAGGATAAATGTCTGTTTATTCTTTTGCTCCACGGCCACAACTACTAGGTCCTCAGTTGTGTAATTAGGCAGCATATATGAATGCAGCTGTTTACTTACCATGACTACAGCTCGCACCCGTCCTTCCGTTTGCGCGTAGTAGACGCCAAATTCCCTCGCGCTAAGTCCAGAAATCTTTCCTTCCGATGAGAGCCACGGCTCCTGGATCAGCGCCACGTAAAACGGACCCTCCTTAAGGGTTAGAAGAAGTTCGTTCGACGCCACTTTACTGTGTTGGAAGTTTATCTTTAAGACTCGCAGCACCATTGGGCTGTTTGTTCCCCCTCCAGCACCTTCGCCGTGACGTCTTCGCCATCCCCTTGCCCTTTTGGTTTAGATTATTCGCTATTTAAGGTGGATGTAAGAAAATATTTTGTATTTGAATTTATTGAATAATTTGGGAAACATTAAAACAACGTAACATCTGTGAGCGCGGCTTTGATTCCTAAAGTCTCTTTGTTGATCGTAATATTAGTAAGTTGTACTCACAAAGAATGGCACGGTAGTTAATATTTTTGAGGACAACAATTGGCAACATTTGGTAACATTTGGTTTCACAAATTTTTACTAGGGTTAAAGTTAAAAGAAATTAGTTCAGTGGCAATTGGTTTAACTGCAGGCATGATGGGCATACGAAAATGAGAATAGAGAAAGAGGAGGTAAAGATCGATTTCCACTGGAATGAGCTCTTTTTTTTCTGGCCGGAGATATACAAGTGTAAAGTCGTGCTTCTGAAATCGTCATAGAGTGGTGCATGGTCACCGAGATAATGAAAAATGCGGTTCAAGGGTTGTCTCAAAAAATATATAACCGCGATCAATAATATATAATAATATTGTGACGAATATTACCATAAACTCCGGGCGGCCACCGTGGTGTGATGGTAGCGTGCTCCGCCTACAGCACCGTATGCCCTGGGTTCACGCCCTGGGTTCACGCCCCGGTCAAATCAACATCAAAATTTTAGAAATAAGGTTTTTCAATTAGAAGAAAATTTTTCTAAGCGGGGTCGCCCTCGGTAGTGTTTGGCAAGCGCTCCGGGTGTATTTCTGCCATGAAAAGCTCTCAGTGAAAACTCGTCTTGCAGATGCCGTTCGGAGTCGGCATGAAACATGTAGGACCCGTCCGGCCAATTTGTAGGGAAAATCAAGAGGAGCACGACGCAAATTGGAAGAGAAGCTCGGCCTTAGATCTCTTCGGAGGTTATCGCGCCTTACATTTATTTATTTTTTAATAATAAACTCCCAAAACAAAAACTTTGAAGCCCTCCACACTGTGTACATAAACACATCAATCATCATTTACACTCATATATATAAGGCACGCAGAGATATTACGCGCAAACACTTGTAATCATCAGCGAAGTATTACTCACATATACATACGCTTATGGATACAAACTACAAATATACATGTATATAGCTAATTACAAGTAGGAGATATGCACAGCAGTTCTAGCAGGCGAAACGTCTAGACTGTAGTAGAAATATGCGAATGAAGCAGCAGAGAGTATAAAAGAGCGCAAGCGGACAATCATGAATCAGTTTGATTTAAGCAAGCTATCAGTTGCGATGTATAAGTGTTATTGTGAAGTACTTTAATAAAGGCCATTTTGCATTATTGAATAGTGGAGTTATTTATTCAACAGTTTAGTGATTCGAACATTAGTAGAAGGTTGCAAATAAGAGGAATTGCACTAAATTCGTTACAATATATATAACTAATAAACATTAATCCATTCTGCGTGCATAAAAAAAGCAAGACCAGCGAATCTGGATGAGTTTGGGGACCCACAGCAGAAGGACCACCAAATTCCTTTAATTATCAGTTTCAGCACAGACAGCCAAAAGTCATGTGGCTACGTGGATTTTTTTTTGAGTTAAATATAAATAGGGAAAAATTTAGTAACCCTAGCTACTTAAAGCTAAAGTAAAATTCTCTAAAACGAGTGTTTTCTATGAAACGAAACTTCAAAAAAATCATAGTTTTTTTTTTTGTATTAGATTGTCGAAAATTTATTTGGATTAAAACCATATAAAATTAATTAAATTTTAAAGAAGGCTATTTGTAATCTTTTGAAACTGTTTTAAAATTGCCTTCGAGTGATTGAAAAGAAAATGGAATTGCAAATATTTTTTTTGTGTTGAATATATAGCCACATCCTAATGTGTAATGTACATACTAGACCCCTGCATGAATGCACAAAAATATGCCTATGAATACATTCACTCAAATTTTGTACAAGCACTCATTCAATTCACTGGCATGAGAACTTATGGGTATGAGTACAAAAGGCTGTGAGTTGAAAAATATACAAGTACTTGCACGGTCTCGTCTCATGCAGCACAACCAAAAATTTTTTAATATAAAGATATTGCATGCGCGAACTTCGGTGGAAAGCAGCGGAGCGTAACAAAATTCAATTCAATACAAATAATTATTAAATAACAAATACAGACAGTGGTAGTTTAACAAATTCTGCTGTGGTAAGTGGTGAATGTGACCTACTAGAATTTTGTGAAGCTTGCCTCACACGATTTTTCGTCTATGCAATGTCTCTATATTATATCGTCTCTGGCACAACTACAACCAACGACGTCAACGCTTGTGTGTGGTACAACTTGTATATTCCCTAGTACAACTTGTATATTCAGTATTGCATAGACGAAAAATCGTGTGAGGCAAACTTCACAAAATTCTAGTAGGTCACATTCACCACTTACCACAGCAGAATTTGTTAAACTACCACTGTCTGTATTTGTTATTTAATAATTATTTGTACACTTTTTCTTCAGCTAATGTGTTCAGAATTTTAACTTTTACTCACTAAAACTCCAATCAGTGTATTTCTGTGCTTAGATTATGTTAAAAATTGTGTTAAAATTTTTGGTGTGGTGAAAGTGACCTACTAGAATTTTGTTACGCTCCGCTGCTTTCCACCGAAGTTCGCGCATGCAATATTTTTACATTCAAAAATTTTTGATATTCTTGTATATTCAGTAGTACTACATGTATCGCAGGTGTACTTGTGTATACAACTACAGTTTGGTGAATTTTAAGGAAATATAAAAGTGTACACTAGTTGCCCGTGTAAAACCCATTTATTATAACAAAATAAAGTGCATAAATGTGCCATTTTAGGATTTTATTTATTTTTCATATTAATGCGTTTTCTTATGTTAGATATTAATATCTCTTTAACTAAGTAGCTTTAACTTATACTATTTAAGCAAGTAAGTTTTTTTTATATATGTTCTAAATATTTTTCATATTGATATGTAAAAACATAATTTTTTCAACACATGTCCGATTAAACCCTAGGGAACTACGCTTATCTGAAAGTAATTGCTTAGCGCTTGAAAATACTCTTTCTGAAGGGGCACTACTAGCAGGAGTAGCAAATATTTTCCGGCTTAGCTGGAATGACAGAGGATATTTAAGTTTATTGAACTCCCACCACTTTAGAACATCAAAACCGTTGTGCATGACCTCAGAAATATTTTCATATAGCATCAATTCTTCTTGTACTCGTTCAATACTACTAGGTATCTTTTGAGGCTGGAGAAATCCGGAAAATAGGCAGTCTTTTTGTTTGAAAGAGAATTCCGCTGACAGTTTTCATTGTTTATCAAACTGTCTTCATTTATTAGCCTTTCAAGCAAAGTTTTACAATGTTCTTTGATTTCATTTTTCTCAGCAGCAGTAAATTGGGAGAGATTGTTAGTGGGTGGGAACAGAAATAGAGCTATTTTATGAATCATTGTTAAATTACTAAGTAAAGTGTCCTTAAGCAATGTACGCAGCCGTAGCTTCAAATCTTGTATGCATTCTGACTCATCGTTGGTTGATTCACAATGTCGCATTAAGTAGTAAACATGTACTATTACTAAATGTAAGGTTGCATAGCTATCGCCTTCCAAATCTTTTGATGCTTCCTCACATAAGCTAGCACTTTAAGGGTATCTGTTAAGGCATTTAAGCTTATTCCACTAATACATCTCAGTTGACGATTTTCCTCCAAAATATTTCCAACGTCAGACCAGTTATTTTTGAGAGCATGTAGTAAACTGTGTTCCATCTTTTCGGAGAAATGCTTTTAAGGGTTGTTATCAATTGTGCATTGGCTCCAGATTTCTTGAAATACCTGACGACATGTGACATTTTTCTTTCATTTCGCTAATATCGGCTGACTGGTTAAGAGATGTTTCCACGATGTTGTGCAATAAATGGGTAATACAAAATATGTGGTTTTGATGTTGGAAAGCGGCTTTCATGTTTGTTCCTCTATTCGTAACAATAATGGCTTTATCCAAGGAGCAATCAAATTCGTCCAACGCCTCCGTTACATTTTGCAGAATTCTTTGATCTATTGTGAAAAAGTTCGTGAAAAAACAATCAGGGTATTGTAATAGGCAATTCTTACTACAGGGCTCGGAGTCCATGGACTTAAAAGCAAGCAATTTTGTGACTAATTTTGGATTTGTAATAAAGTGCACCGTTAGTGATAAGTGGGAATGCTTTGAAACAGTGTCTGTCCATATATCCGAAGTGAGTCCAAGAAATCCGCCACTTAGTGCCTTTAGTTCTGTTCTCATTTCATCGTAGGAAATTTTGTAGAGCTTGTCTATGTTTCTGGATATAGTGGTAGGGTGTGGTAGCAATTTTTCAACGTCTACATTTGGACCATACTTGGCTCCTATTGACAATATTAGCTCTATGTATTCCTGCAGGCCTTCAACTCATCCTGTAACAGATCGGACAACGTCCTTTCTTGTTTCGTCATCAACATCTATTCGGCGCCTATTGTCAACTCGATCTGTAAAAGTTTTGTAACACTTTTGTTTGACTAAATTCGATGTGATCTTTGTAAAGGTTAAAACGCTACTGCAGTCTTTGCAAGCTACTACTTTGTCCGAAAAGCTGACGCCAATATTTGCTTTGCCGAAAATATTCCAAACTTTGCTCTTTCCGGCAGTTAAAATGATTTTATCGTCTCCCTTGACTATTCTTTCTTTTATTTCGGCAAATTGGCGATTTTTTACGGACATCGGTGAATTGGCTGATGTTAATTGGTCCATAATATATATATATATTTGTGCACTGGCGGCCACCGTGGTGTGATGGTTGCGTGCTCCACCTACCACGCCGTATGCCCTGGGTTCACACCCCGGGAAAAGCAACATCAAAATTTTAGAAATAAGGTTTTTCAATTAGAAGACAATTTTTCTAAGCGGGGTCGCCCCTCGGCAGTGTTTGGCAAGCGCTCCGAGTGTATTTCTGCCATGAAAAGCTCTCAGTGAAAACTCATCTGCCTTGCAGATGCCGTTCGGAGTCGCCATAAAACATGTAGGTCCAGTCCGGCCAATTTGTAGAGAAAATAAAGAGGAGCACGACGCAAATTGGAAGAGTAGCTCGGTCTAAGATCTCTTCGGAGGTTATCGCGCCTTTCATTTATTTTGTTAAATATTAAAAGGCTTCAGAAAAAGTATTGTGGTTTAGTTGGTGATACTTCAATATAGTTATCCATTGGTATGATCTTTCTTCAGTTAATTTCTCTATTTATATAGTTCTATTCCGCGCTTTTTTTCAAAGCGTATGTACATGTATTCTATATATACTGAAGTGCGTTAAATTATATAAATAGTTAAAGAAATAGATAATGAAATTTCTCTACAATGCAATATGTATACACATAAATATATCCTAACCCATTTTTAAGGCCATAATCGATGACCTTCAGGCAGGCAAATGTCTATCATCATACAAGTGTATGTATGGTGATTATCGATGCACAACATACATGTTTCAGGATCGTTAATTATTAACGTTTTACCAACTAATCAATGACTTTCAGCCTAGGATAATTCTATACATACATCAAAGAAGTTGATGGTGAACAGGGATAACGGCGAAATATATATTTTGAAGTTTTGTTAATTTTTGAAATTTTTGTATGAAAGGCGGGAAACATTGCAAATTTCTCCAGCATGGCTTTGTAAACGTTTATTAGCTCTTAAGAAAAGATATTTAGTATTTTGCTTTCTTATTAAAAAATTTTGCATTCGCCTCTTAAAAATACCCATATTTTTTGTTACGTTTTTCATAGTTTCAACGCAAACATTTAACTTTTCATAAATGCACACATCGTTTTAGAACAGGCAACGGCAAATTGGAAATGCAGATGTGTTAGTAAGAGCGCGATAATCGCGCACATCACTTGATGCATCGGTTTGCTTAGTTCATTCGCTTATTAGCAAGCAACAAGACAAGATTGTTTGTTATTATATTTTTAATGCGCACAATGGGAAGGAAAAGGTTTATACAATTAAATACATTGTATTTGCGAAAAAGGATTGGTCAACATTAAATATTTTTCGCTTGTGCGCATTGAAAAAATTAACAAACGATCTTTGCTTGTTGCTTGCTAATAACATTCGTCAACATTGCGAGACGCACACAATCGATGTTACTGCGCCAAATGCTCAGTGACTACTAAACTAAAGAGAATAAGAATACGTGTGAATTGAGTGTGCACAATTGTGCCACTAAATGCCGACCCCTGTTTTAGAACGAAAACAAATACATAGGCACTTAGTACTCATAGAATATTCATTGGTACAACTTGTACAACGTTTATCTCATTGTGCTTCTCGATGAGACATGTGTATGTATGAATTTCTTTGGTAATGATATGAATGCCCGCATGTACAACGCAGACAAAATGCGGGTACATACAACTTCTCTTTGCATACCATCACTCATACAATACAAACTCATTGGCGTGAAGTACAATGGATACTGAGACAGTATCAGCATGTCTCTTTGTACATTCACGTGTGAATGCATTCATGCAGGACTCTAGTACATACATACGTTTGTATGTAAATTTTAATGTGTTACCTACATACGCAAAACAATTATAAACTAAATGAAGAAGAGGAAGAAGGAAAACTAAGTGAAAGATAATTAATTTAAAAACGATATATAAAGATTATTATGATCGGTTAATAAATTAAAATGCCACCTCACTATTGCAGTTCAGCTAAGAAAGATAAAGTTGCATTGGTTTCCATTTTTTAAATAACCTCAAGAAGATTTTTGATCTAAAAGCAAATTAAAATTTCAAAAAAAAAAAAAAAGAAAAAAAATGTGTTTTCCAAGAGTTAGATTGGACAAATTGCCTCTTATTTTCTTATAAGATGCAACTTCATATACATACATATTATACCAACACGGAACTCAGATTCTAATTAGAATCGTAATGCAGAGAGAGAGAGGGTAAAATTATTTAAATTCTCAGCTACCAACTCAGCTCATCTGGCGCCTGCTGACGACGTTGGAGTAAGACGTAAGTGCTCTTAAATTGTTTCTTTTATAATTTATAACTAGTGTTGTCACTCTACCACTATAGTGGAATATCTACCATTATTTAGGCTAAAATCCGGATCTACCACTCCTACCACTTTTTTTTTAAATCTACCACTTTTTTATTTGCCTGCATTTGACTATGTTATTCAAGTTGCTCACAATGACCTAAAATTAAGGTTTTTAAGTATGTTGAAAATTAAACGTAAAGCACACTCTGTATAAGTTTTTCAAATTTTCACCAAAGAAATGTGTGATTTTATGATACTTACGTACCTTCGAAAGAAATTATTCAATTTTATGTAAAATTTAACTTTATTGATGGGAAATTCGTGTCAAAAACTTTGTAATAATCTGATTTTTCGATTGCTGAGTGGAATATCGCCGTATCTCTGCCGCCGTTTCGAAAACGCCCTATCCCAAAAAATTTTGGAATAACGCCCTATTTCAGAGCTAGTTTCAAAACGCTCTATCTTAGCTTAAATTTAATAAATTTGTGACAAGCTGGGACGTTTATGAAAAACATTTTGGGCGTTCTTCAATCGAGTTCTGAAATAGGTCGTTTTCAAAAGAAAAACTGAAATATGGTGTTTTTGAAAAACATTCTCAGATAGGGCGTTCTCGAACTGACTGCAGTATCCGATGGATGCCTTCGATGTCACGGATGAAAATTGTAAGATTTAATAAATAAATTGTTTTAATGCACAAACAAGTCTATTTCATTACATTCGGGCTATTGGTATTCGTTGGATACCATTGAAGTAATTTGTTATTTTTAGGTTTCTTAGTAGTGTTATTATATGTTTGAACTATGTGTTATGAAAAATGGAATATTTGGAGACTGTAAATTAACTTTAGTCGTAGTATCCACGCATGGTTTGTTAAAGTTCTTGGTCGGTAGTTCGCATTTGATTATCAATTTCAGCTGTTAAGGTTTTTGTAGTAAACAAATTTTCAAACTTTTAAGACTAGTTCTTTAAAACTTATTCAAATAGTTTATTAAAAAAAAAACCCTTAAAAACTACCGACTGCTAACTTCAGAATTAAAAACTAGGTGAGAGTCCCACTATTATTTAATTATATTTTTTTATTTGATAAGGTCTAAAGCCTATACAGTATACACATACTCTTCATACAGATGTTTATATGTATGTTGTTAATGCACTTGAAGTTGTTATGTTCGTTTTAATGGTTGAATAATAATAATTTGAAAAAAATTGGTTTTAATGTTTTTGAAAATTCTACCACTATTTTTAGGAGATCTACCACCCTTTTTTTTGAAAATCAGCACTAAATAGATTTTAGAAGTGACAACACTGTTTATAACCTCAGAACGTTTATATATATACATATATGTGTATGTAATTTCTTAGTGAGAAGAAAAGTAACATGAAAACGGAATGCATATTTGTGCTTATTAGAGTGTTATGTTACTCTCTTTCAGTTTTACATAATTTTCCATATTTATGCTTTACTTGAGAGTTATTGTGGTTGCCACTGTAAAATTGTAATTAACCTTATTAGAAGGTTTAGATTCTAATTAGAATCCTTTTGTTTGAAATTTTCCTTCTTAACCTTGTCAATGGCCTTATAAATGAAATTTACGTTTAATTCGCACATATCAATCAAATTGGAAAATAAAGAGAAGGTTGTTGAATTTGAAGTATGTTAAGCATTAGGGATGTTCTTAAATGCAAAGATAGATACATTTTGTGATAAAATTGGAACATTTTTTTTTTTTTGTTTCGAATTTCCTCTTGATCCTTTTAATCAATAAGGTATGTGTATAGGCAATTTAATTGTATGTTATGAGATTAAACTGAAATTTAAAGCTAGTTTATGAATGATTTACAAAATAAGTTTAAACTCTATATTAATAAATGAATAAACATGTAATAGATTTATCATGAATCGGTGCTAACTTTTTATTTAAAACAAGTAAGGAAAGCTAAGTTCGGGTGTAACCGAACATTACATACTCAGCTGAGAGCTTTGGAGGCAAAATAAGGGAAAATAACCATTTAGCAAAACGAACCTAGGGTAACCCTGGAATGTGTTTGTATGACATGTGTATCAAATGAAAGGTGTTAATGATTATTTAAAACGTAGTGGGCCTTAGTTCTATAGGTGGACGCCTTTTCGAGATACCGCAATAAGGGTGGACCAGGGGTGACTCTAGCATGTGTTTGTACGATATGGGTATCAAATTAAAAGTATTAATGAGGGTTTTAAAACGGAGTAGCCCTTAGTTGTATATGTGAAGGCGTTTTCGAGATATCGACCAAAATGTGGACCAGGGTGACCCAGAAAATCTTTTGTCGGGTACCGCTAATTTATTTATATATGTCATACCACGAACAGTATTCCTGCCAAGATTCCAAGGGTTTTTGATTTCGCCCTGCAGAACTTTTTCATTTTCTTCTACTTAACATGGTATGGGTCACACCCATTTTACAAAGTTTTTTCTAAAGTTATATTTTGCGTCAAAAAACCAATCCAATTACCATGTTTCATCTCTTTTTCATATTTGGTATAGAATTATGGCATTTTTTTCATTTTTCGTAAATTTCGATATCGGAAAAGTGGGCGTGGTCATAGTCGGATTTCGCCATATTTTATACCAAGATAAAGTGACTTCAGATAAGTACGTGAACTAAGTTTAGTTAAGATATATCGTTTTTTGCGCAAGTTATCGTGTTAACGGCCGAGCGGAAGGACAGACGGTCGACTGTGTATAAAAACTGGGCGTGGCTTCAACCGATTTCACCCATTTTCACAGAAAACAGTTATCGTCATAGAATCTATGTCCCTACCACAAGGATTGTTAAATTTTTGTTCGACTTATGGCATTAAAAGTATTATAGACAAATTAAATCTAAAAGGGCGGAGTTACGCCCATTTTGAAATTTTCTTTAATCTTCGTATTTTGTTGCACCATATCATTACTGGAGTCGAATTTTGACATAATTTACTTTTATACTGTAAAGATATTAAATTGTTTGTTAAAATTTGACTTTAAAAAAATTTTTTTTTTAAAAGTGGGCGTGTTCGTCATCCTTTTTCGCAAATTTTTATTTAGCACACATATAGTAATAGGAGTAACGTGCCTACCAAATTTCATCATGATATCTTCAATGACTGTCAAATTACAGCTTGCAAAACTTTTAAATTACCTTTTTTTAAAAGTGGGCGGTGCCACGCCCATTGTCCAAAATTTTTCTAATTTTCTATTTTGCGTCATAAGGTCAACGCACCACCAAGTTTCATCGCTTTATCCGTCTTTGGTAATGAATTATCGCACTTTTTCGGTTTTTCGAAATTTTCGATATCGAAAAAGTGGGCGTGGTTGTAGTCCTATTTAGTTCATTTTAAATAGCGATCTGAGATGAGCGCCCAGGAATCTACATACCAAATTTCATCAAGATACCTCCAAATTAACTCAAGTTATCGTGTTTAGAGACGGACGGACGGACATGGCTAAATGAATTTCTTTTTTCACCCAGATAATTTTGATATATAGAAGTCTATATCTATCTCGATTAGTTTATGCCATTACGGATTTCAATTTTATATGTGCATGAATTTTTTTTGTGAAATGGGTAAAAGCTTGTACATTAGTGGCAAACAAGAACCACCCCAATCCGGCGTGCTTAGACCAGGCTAACACTAATATGCACGCTTCGCCACGTACAAGGCCTCGTCAGAGGTGATCCGTACTTGTTGTACGGTCATTTTATTCATACGACTCATCACACATTAGGACGGACAAGGCGACAGCTGTTTCGCCTATGCATTGTAAATCTATTCAAAGCCTTTTCTCCCGGAACTGGGACTCGAACCCGCACTTCTAAGAAGGTTGGATGGTTACAAACATATCCCAATTGCCTTCCTTGCATATTTTATTCTTTGCACAGTACATACATATGTATATTTCGTATAATATCATTAGATAAATTTTGATTCTTGTTTTTCAGCGGTTTCAAAGAAACTAATATTTGTATTAATTCACCAATGTTGTTGAAGCAATTTTTAATTCTTGGTATTTCTCTAATTAGAACAAAACAAATATTAGATTCCCTGAAAGCGCCTAAAACAAAGAGTATAGCTTTTGCATATGATATTATACGAAATATTATACTAAATACTGTACAAAGAATAAATTAAGTAAGGAAGGCTAAATTCGGGTGTAACCGAACATTACATACTCAGCTGCCAAATTACAGCTTGCAAAACTTTTAAATTACCTTCTTTTAAAAGTGGGCGGTGCAACGCCCATTGTCCAAAATTTTGCTAATTTTCTATTCTGCGTCATAAGGTCAACTCACCTACCAAGTTTCATCGCTTTATCCGTCTTTGGTAATGAATTATCGCACTTTTTCGGTTTTTCGAAATTTTCGATATCGAAAAAGTGGGCGTGGTTATAGTCAGATTTCGTTCATTTTAAATAGGGATCTGAGATGAGTTCCCAGGAGCTTACATACCAATTTTTGGATAAGGCTGGTATTTCCGCATTTTTTCGGCGCTGCTCAGTCGTTTTGAAGTTATACTTCTTTATGCGCGTTATGAAAAATTTATGAGAGTGAAATTTAAACAAGTAAAGGTTTCTAAGTTCGGGTGTAACCGAACATTATATACTCAGCGTGAGCTTCAATTATACATTTCATTTCAGATAAATTACTTTTCAACATAACACGTGGCACCGCCCGTTTAAAAAAAAAATGCCTACCCATTTCCTCTTACAATAAAACTTGATAAGTGAAATATCATTGATTCAAAACAAAGTTATAGCTTATTATTTTAGTCTACGACCCTTCTAAACTTGATTTTTATCTAATTTGCCGTGGTCTTAAACCTATCCCGTCCATTTTTACTAGAAATATTTCCTACTATAGGTATAATTTGTGTACCCAATTTTATTACGATCCGTTAATTTTTCTTCGAGTTGTGGCTCCCGAAACATAGAAAATTTCTTAGTCATAAAAGCGGAGGTGCCACACCCATTTTCAAAAATTTTAGTGTTTTCCAATTTAATGTTATAATTCAATTTAAAAAGTAAAATTCTATTGATACAAAGCTCTTTTTCGCTAAGATATAGCTTATTATTTTCGTCTACGACCCTTTTAAAAATCTTTTATATAAAAGTGGGCGTGGTCTTCAACCGATCTCGTCCATTTTTTTCAGAAATATTTCCTACTATAGGGAAAATCTGTGTACCGAATTTTATTGCGATCCGTTAATTTTTCTTCGAGTTATGGCTTCGGAAACATAGAAAATTCCTTAGTCATAAAAGGGGCGGGGCCACGCCCATATTTTAAAATTTTGAAGTTTTCCTATTTATTGTTATAAATTCACTTGGGAAATGAAATACCATTTATATAATGCTCTTGTTTGCAAATATATAGCTTATTTTATTCCTCCACGACCCTTTTAAAAATCTTTTATATAAAAGTGGGCGTGGTCCTTAACCGATTCCGCTAATTTTTCTTGAAAGCATTTCTTATAGTAAGGGGAACCTCACCGAATTTTGTTACGACAGGTTTAACGCTTTTTCATTTATGATTAATAATATTTGTGAAATTGATTTTATCACAAGTGAGCGGTACCACGCCCATTTTAAAAATGTTTTTCAAATTTTTATTAAGAGTCTTAATATCAGTCCACATGTCCAATTTCAGCATTCTAGGTGTATTATTTACGAAATAATCAGGTTTTTTGTGTTTTCCAAAAAGTTTTATATATAAAAAGTGGGCGTGGTTATCATCCGATTTCGCTCATTTTCAATACCAATCTATTCTGGGTCCATATAAGCTCGCGTACCAAATTTGGTGAAGATATCTCAATATTTACTCAAGTTATCGTGTTAACGGGAAGACGAACGGACGGACATGGCTGAATCAAATTTTTTTTCGACACTGAGTATAAAAAATATGACACAAAAGTCACATTTTTGAAAATGCCTTTTGAACGCATGATTCAATTACTAGAGGTTTGTTCTCCAATGATGACATATCTTTGACCCTCCCACCTTTGAAAAATCTGGACGGCTTGCTTTTACGAAGTAAGGAAAACGGGGTATAATTCAACCCCCTTCAGTGAAAATTGTAGTAGAAAAGTATCTTTGGTAGTATATTTGTAGTGATAATAAATTTGTAAATGCCAAAAGTTTTTGGGGAAATAATTCATTTTCTACTAAATATTTCGTGAATTGATAAAGTTATGTTGGTTTGGTCATTCTTTCAGAAATTGTTTGAAGAATGCCGTACGTTAGAATTTTATCCCAAAATTTCTTTCAAAAACTCCCTATATGAGCATAAGTTCAATGCATTTTGCAATAAGAGTGAGTTAATGAAAAGCATTCTGAGATGAAGCGTTCTTCAATCTAACTCTAAAAAAGGCGGTTTTGTGGCAAATCCTGAATTGGGAATTTTTTGAAAAATATTTTGAGATTTTGAACAAGCAGCCGATATGGTGTGATACGCTACTCAGCAGCCGCAATGAACTGACAAAAACAAAAGTAAAAGAAAATGGCTTATTGTCTAAGAACTTTATATTCCTACCTTGATTTTGACGGAAGAGTTAAGTTTTTGTGCGGTCCTGCTACACAGGGAGCATTCACCTTTTTATTATGAAATTTCGGAACGCTCTTTTCCGTTAAGTATTCATTGAAGCGTTCCGGATAAACCGTTAATTAACAATATTCGGAATACGTTCATTTGATACTACCTCACGAAATCCGAGTATATCAAATATAAACCGATTCCCAAAATTCTTAAATGGAGACGAATGTTCCGAACATACGGACATGCACATAGGCAATAGAACAGAAGGTCGACTTTTAATACGCGCCCAAAAATATCGATAGAAGTGTCAAAAGACGCGTATTGACCTCGATAACGATAATTCGAAGGCGGAAATAAAAATTTTAGACCAATGAGGTGGGATCAAAATTAAATGCGTGCAAAATCCCTTTGTACACAACATCTTTTTCAGTTCACAAAAATATTATAACAATCACATGAAAATTGACAACTTCAACTGCAAATATCTCCGGACAGAGATACAATTGTGCTTTTCCGCCTTCGAGGTCACCTCTCTCGACATTTTTGGACGCGTATTAGCAGTAGACTCCTGTTCTAGAATAATAATAATAATGAATAAGTTAACATGCCCAATGAGTACATTTCGTTATGGCATCTCCATTATTTACTAATGACATTTTTACGCGAATCGATTTAATAATCGAGCTTTTGACGTTGAACGATGAATTTTGAATTGGTTTAGGTTTCGTATATCAATAGGTTTACGAAAGTGCAGGATTTCTTGGTGTCCTCACTTTTCATAAAATTACCTATGTTCAATATTCAGCCATACTAATGGATCGAGGCATAGCTAATAAATTCACTGTAAAATTTAAAAAAATGTTCTAAGGAATTATGCAGTTCAGTACTTATCCGGAATTTGTAAACGGATTGCTTCCTAATTGCACTACTAATATTTTTCGAAAATTCGCAAAGAAACAACACAGTTAACGGATGTCAATTCGATTTGGGAACAAAATGGCCGCAATTGTCAAAAAATTGTCTGTCGAGCAAACCTCTTGTGATTGAATCATGGTTTGAACGTGCAAACTGGCTTTGAGTGGAATGAACATGTAGATACGGATGTACATATGTACCAACCAGTGAGCTGCAATTATTCATATTTTAAGGTTATTAGTGGACTAAGTAAAAAATGAGTATTAGTGCGTATGTAAACAAAGAACATCAAGCACTTATATCCACTAACACACATTTACAGTCATGCTTCGTAAAATGAATAACCGCTCATAAGCCACGAAGCAGTTCAGTACTCAATTGACTTATTGAGCAAGAAGGTCAACTGTGTTCTACGAAAACACTAATTGGAATAAGTAAGACTAATAGTGCAATAAAATGAATATAGTCATATCAGTCTTCTGGCGTTAGCAACACAACGATGTGCACGAAACTAAACTGAATACAGCGCCAAAGTAAAAAAAGATGATAAACGAAGTATACAGTGTATTACACACGAAATCAAAGTGCTACTGAGTTAAAGCGACTATGACATCAGTTTATACTCAATATGGGACATATGTGTTGCGGGGCACTCGTATGCATTTTCTATTTTATGTGCTAGTCACTCATATTATTTGTCTGTACTTGGCTAAGTACACAATTTTTTGGCTCATGACCAAGCGCACTAATTTTATTGATACTCAAAGCAGATCTCTGGTACCAACCAAATAGAAATAGCGCCTCTATTTTTGGTATGTTTGTATGGTTGTATGTACATATGTATATACAAATGTTTGTGCACTAAGCTAATTTAATCAATCTTATATATATATTTCTTCTCTATGTGTGGTTGTATTTAAAAATAATAACATTCGATTAATTCGTGAATTTATGCTACACTTAATGTGAGGAAATACATTTTTATTTATCAAAATTTGCAAATTTAAACTGAACTGTATGGACAAGGTTTTTCCAGTCCCCTTATTGTTTTATTGAAATTAATTATTAGCGTCCAATTAAAAACTATTTTTGAATGATGACCCGGGGTGGGCGTGAGCTTAGCACCTGCTAAGCGACCATATATGTATACGATAAGCAAGAGCCCAACGGCCACTTCGCCAAAATCAACTACAGCTCTTTTAGTTTGATTTCGATGGTCCAACAGTAAGAAAGTGTCGCACACGCGATTAAAACAGAGTACCAAAGAATGCGTGTGACACGTGCTTACCGTTCAAGCATTGAAATAAAACTAAATAAATAATTGATTTTGCTTTCGTGATCGCTACGCGTTATTGTTTACTAACTCATTCCCCAATTTGGTAACTGTGTAAATGTAGTGGTGCCCACCGCTGATGATGACAAAGAGGTATACATAAGTAAACTCAATTTCTATATTCCTATAGATGCCGTCTTATACTGTTTTCACACAGACGGCTTATTGAATAATAAAGGCAGTTTTCTACATTAAGACGCTTAGTGAGCTCAATCTTCCTACAAAATTCGAATCTATAATTATTTCATTAGTAGCTAATCGAATGCCTAATGAAGTCAAAAGCACAATGCAACTCTGTTTGGAGCGTTCAGTTTCTCAGTTTTTGGTGTGTTCAGTGCTTAAAAATGTCATTTGTCAAAGTAAATGTCATTGTCTGCATGGCGGAACGATACAAGGTGGCCACATCGAACAGCTGATTATAACCTTTTTTTATTTGATTTGATACATCAACTTCCGCCGCAGTACGATGTTGACATTTGTCCATCGAATTTACAAAAACAAAGTACATGGAATTCTTATTTATGTATGTAGGTATGTCACCATGCTGCCACCTTGTATCATTCCGCCATGATTGTCTGTCATATAGCATTGTCATTTTATTCGCTTGACATTTCATCCTTCATACTAATCCAACAGTTACTTCTGTGTGAAAGCAAAAAATTTACGATTTCATTAGAAGGTGAAATGAGATCATTAAGTTTCTGTGTGAAAACAGTATTAAGCTCAATAAATTTTACGAATATGTGAAAATTGAACAAACGTTTAAATCGGTAGCAAATTAACATCCCATTAACGCTTAATACAAGACCTTGATTATGTCAACGCATTTAGTTTCGAGCAGTGTTGTTGATCAAAATTTAGTGCACTGCCCCCACCTATGGTTTGTGGGAGGAGAACACAATAGAACTAATTAGCAGTTTGTAAACAGATAGAACTAATTAAGTATTCCCTTGTACTTTTCTCTATTTGTTCCTTAAAAATACAGTCATTGTACACACATCACATAATCGTTCTCAAACTAATATACCAACTCAATTGTGCAAATACTTACAGTGATGGAAAGAAGAATAGGGACAATTTACTTCCAAATACTAAATCAACTATATCAGCAGAACTTAAATATCTTCCTTGGAATAGTGCACCCTATAAAAATAACACTTAAAGGTTTTTGCAATAAATTACATTTTATGACTCAATAACCTGTATTACTATTTTAATTTACTTTACATGTATAATCGCATTGGTGTTGTTATTTGTTTTTTTTTTTTTTTGTTTTAGGTGTATCACCTATATAGGTCTATGTCGTGGTCAGAAAAATATGATTGTGTGGATTTTATTTTGTACAGCCCTTTTTAAAAATTTGCACGCTCTAATGTGGATATAAACACATCGATATATATACAATTTTCTTCACAAATATTAATAGTATTTTTTCTGCACTTATCAAAAATTGGGATTGGAAAATAGAAATTAATCTCTCGCTGGTGGATCCGACTCAAGTCTTGACACTTTAATTTTCGAAAGTAATAGAATGGAGGATTTTTACTCTAAATGGTAAGCAACCATGATAGGTGACACAGCGACGCAGAAATCTCAGGATGCCACTCCCCACACAGTGTCAGCATATTTCTTGGCAGCTGCGAAACAACCATATTCCCCATGGCAATCGTCCCTATATACTACGCGAGGCAATGTCATAAATTCGTGCGCTCATTGACCAAGGCTTTCAAAAACGTTTTTGGCATCCCCAATCCAACAACTTGCGAGGTCACACTTTGCTCCTCTGATCTAAGCAAAGGATTTGTACCAATGCTAATTACCCACAAACTCACTAATTTTATCCCAACTAATAAAGTCTCCAAAGTCAGCTGAACCCTACAAAAATCGACATGGTTATCACGGTATCACCCCCAAGAAACCCTTGTCGCTCAGATTCGGATGGGTACCCAGGGAGCAGTCCGGTAACTAGTATCGGTCTTCACCACTTAAGTCAGTGAGGCAACATAGCCGGATCTCAGCAGCCTACTTAAGCACTTTTGCGAATAGGAAGACACCCCAGCAACCCGATCAAGATCGAGAGCCAATGTTGTGAGGCCCTCTAAAGCACCACAACAGGCGACTCCCTGAAGGACGCATTATATACAGCACCTCTACAAGTTCGTTTTCGAAAACGACTTCGAAAAAATGTATTGCAAAATCGTAGTCAAATAAGAAGATCAATACTTCCAAAGAACTCTCTTTAGGAAAGCCCCCCACAATCCGAAAGCAGATTTCAAAATAAATAACCGCAACTTTCGGAAAAAAGAAAAAAAAAAACAAATGAAAAAACCCTCGCCTCTAACATCTTACTACGAGAAACCTACGTAGATGATGTCCTCTCTGGGGACACGATATACAGTCCCCTCTCTATTCTATGACCCAAACTATCGAAGCTCAAAAATTAGTAAGCTTTCATCTAAGAAAAATAATCGCAATCAAACAAAAAGACTGGAATCATACCAGATTCTTATGTCCTAGATACAGAATTTCTCAAATTCCATGACACTACTAAAACCTGAGGAATTCGATGGAACGCATTAACTAACTGGTTTTCGTACTAATGCGACCCAGTTCCCGACTTTAAGTCAAATAGAAAACGGCAAATACTCTCAGCCGTAGCGGCAGAATGGCTATCACCAATAATGATTTTAGCCAAAGTCCTTCTCCAACAGCTCTGGTAAGAAGAACCGACTGGAATGGACTCCAACAGCTCTTTAAGCCGAACACAATCTGGCTAAAATACACCCCTTCCAACCCATCCCCTCCAGAGAAAAAACAGATTAGGGCCATTTCATCCGTCACACTCAAAACAACCGATATCCAATTCGATAGCCCCCACTCACGGGTACGACGCTAAAATAAAACTCATAACGTTAATGCAAAGCCATCATATCCCAGCAGAAATCACTCAGTTAGAAGAATCAAACCCTATCAGCAAGAAAAACTCCCCTCGGACCCTAAATCCCAAATTGACGGTCGTTTAGTTAATGCTAATATGAGATCTAAAGTACGCTGTACAATTATTATCCCAGACAACTAGAAGTTCAGCTCCCTGATTCTAGATTTGCTCCATAAAGTTTTGTTCCATGGCGAAAAGCAACTAATGACCTACATGATACAGAAGGAAAACTACATTCCAGACTCAAGCAGGAAGTAAAAACTGCAAGGCGCGCACGATATATAAGCAAAGAATGTGTTGGCAAATATTGGCCGCTATGCCCCGCATGTGGTGTCACTTACTAGGTGTCCTTTTACGTCACTGGTGTTGACTTCGCTGGTCCATTTATGGTGAAGAAGACCCCTTGCGACAAGCTTCATACGCAAAAGCATACGTTTGCGTATTTGTATGCTTCTCTACTAAAACGGTCCTTCTCGAGTCTTGCACAAGTTAGACAACTGAGGTCTTCAGGGCAGCCTTCTCTCGTTTCGTTGGACGACGCGGATTACCGGGCAAAGTAATATATGATAATGAAGAGACATTCGTTGGTGCCAATCGAGCTATTCCAAAAAAAGAGCTCGCAATATTCATCAAAGAAGCAACTGTAGATGTATCTGAAAGATTTGCGGTACCAGGTTTTCCTTGGCAGTTTAGGGTGCATAAATGCCCCAAACATAGGCGTCCTATAGGAAGCCGCGGTAAAAATCTTTAAGACCCATTCCACAGGAAATCAAAGGTTTACGTTCGAAGAATTCACAACACTTCTCTTTCGAATAAAAGCAGTGCTTAATTCTCGCCCTGTCTCTCCTATGTCACATGATCCAAGTGATTTATTAGCCCTCACTCCAATGCACTTCCTTCCAGGAGCCCTCTGAGCATCCTTGCCAGAAACGAATGCCGAAAACTTATCTACGACTATAAAATAACAAAGGTTAAAGGTTCTGTATCACCAATTTAGCTCACGATGAAAGAATTATACAAGATATATACTAAATGGAAACATCCCCTCTCGAATAAACCTTTAAAATAAATAAAAGCGACATTCTTAATACGAGTATATACAATAATTATACTTAATAAAGTTTATACTTATCTGCAATTAAAATAAGAGTTGTGGCGCGTTTTTATTTCTAAAAGTGAAATACCGATATTTTCTCTTAAATATTTTCTTAGTGCTCCATATATGGGATATACAAGTGCAGTTTCATAGGGCTTTATAAGAAGCTTCAACAGCAATTCTTTACCATTTATAATGCAAAAATATCAATAAACACGTTTTGTCCCTATACTTTTTTCCATTCCAAACCTCTACTCTTTCACCTCTTCGCAAAAGAACAACCTTTAAATGCTATTTTTATAGGGCGCATTATTCAATTATTATTTCCATCATTGTATATAAGTAAACAATTAAATAAATATATGCAAGGCGCGATAACCTCCGAAGAGATTTAAGGCCGAGCTTACCTTTCAATTTGAGTAGTGCTCCTTTTTATTTTTCCTAAAAATTGGCGGGACTGGGCCAACATGTTTTATGCCGTCTCCGAGCGGCATTTGCAAGACAGATGCATTTTCACTGAGAAGCTTTTCATGGCAGATATACACCCCGAGAGTTTGACGAATCTCTGCCGAGGGGTGACCCCGGGTAGAAAAACTTTTTTTCTAAATTTTTAATGTTAGTTTGCCCGGGAGTTGAACCCAGTACCCAGCACCACGTCGGCTACTACAGGCTGGGTACACTCAAAAACATGAGAGTGCTGATATATCGCTGTGTTAATGTCTTTGTTTTTGTATTCATTAATCGAATGTACCTAATTTAAAATGGTTTCTTGTCACACTTATGCTGCTACAATCACAAAATTTAGTAGGCTGTCTTTTTTCCAATTCAAAACTCATTTTTATTTACACAACAAAATTTTGTATAAATAGCACCCACATATTTCGACTTCCTTCACTTTAAACTAAAAAATAGACGGAAAATCATAAATTAAAATGAACTTACGCAATTCTTTCGTGATATTGTTTGTCGTCCTTAGCAGCCTTTTGATTAATGCGAATTCGACATATCGTGTTATAGGAGGCAGAGATTCGAATAGACCGTATTTGGTGGCAATACGTAATGACGAGTGTTATCGATGCGTTGGTACTTTGCTCACTTTGAACAAGGTTCTGACATCTGAATTTTGCTTGGAAGGTGTACTCCTGTCTGACATCACTGTTAATGCTGGTACAGCCAATTTGAATAAAGCAGGAAAAAATAGCGCTGCGGCTCGTATAATTCGTCCATGTCATTTCAATCATCCGAGAATGGAAGAAATTGATATAGTCGTGATTGTATTAAAAAGAACATTCACCAAAAGCCCATTTATAAAACCAATATCTTTATGCGAAACTGAATTAGACGTGGGCAAAAAATTGGAAGTTAGTGGATGGGGTCCGAAAGATGGATACATAGGGCCAGCTTCGGATATACTCCAATCTACTGAATTTGTAGTAACCCCAATCAACGAATGTAACGAATGTCATCGAAGCAGGGAAAAATTTCCCAACAACAGTAATTTGTTTAACAGATCTGGGAGGGACTAGTGATACATGTTGGGGAGATGCTGGTGCACCGGCCATTGCGGAAGGAAAACTTTGTGCGGTGCTAGTAGGTGGAATGAACTTCTATAAGTCGACTTTATATACAAGTGTAAAAAATAAGTATGTTCGATCTTTTCTAGAATTTGCGAAATACAATAAATTGCAAAGTGTTTTTTTTTTTAAATCGACTGCTGAGTTCACCTAACTCGGCTGAACGCCCCAATTCAGATCTTTTTTCATAAACATCCTAGCTCACGTCAAAGCATAGAATTTATGCTAAGATAGAGCGTTCTCGGAACGGCAACGGAGATATGGTGATACTTCAATAAGCAGTCCAAATGGCAATATTTCTCTTTGTGTTATTTACAAATAAATAATAAAAAATATAACTGCGATTTAAAATAAACAAAACTTTGGCCGTATTCATTTGAGATGTGACGCATGCAAATGCCTTAGGTTGTCAGATCAAACTTTAAACATAGCTTTAAAGTTCCCCCGTTTATGAATAGAACATGATACAAAAAGGAACTACCGATATAAAGCCCGGTTTTTCAGAACAAGTTCAACTCAATTTGTCAATTAAACTACGTTTAAACTTATTCTGCAGTTTTTCAGTCGACTTTAACTGAAGTTTAAGCTAAGCTTAAGCGGCCGCTCTGCCAGGGTTAAACTCTAGTTAACCTATTAGTTATTTGCGTTCATATGAAATGGCGTCATATACCCAACAAGCATTTGGGCTTGAGTACCCTTAGAGCTCATGTTTATAACTAGGCATACTTCTAAAATCTCAAAAGTTGTTTCGAAACAGTGGCTCAACTCGAGAATCATAGCGCACTCAGCAAAAGAGGGAACCTTTTATAAAGCAAAATATGCTATTACTTAAGTTGAAAAAATGTAATTAACAACTTGCGGTTCTCTAACTGGACTCAAATGTATGATTCAATGATGTTGATGTAGGATCTTCGGTGTGGCAGGCCGAGCACGCTACCATCACACCACGGCGTCCGCCTATATAATTTATTCCTGATTAATTACGCTTCATTACTGCTATCAACCAAGTGTTTATTTCTAACAATAAACAGCTGTTGGTTTTGGTGGTTGTAGCGGCAGCCTGTGGGTTAATGCGATGGTAAGGATGTTCAAACATTTACGTATGTATCTGGGTGCATATACCAGCATAGCTACGTTTACATGTGTTAGTAACTGGTAGGAAGCAAACACATGGATAGATGTTCGAACATGAATCTGTTAGTATACGTGAAGTTAGTATACGTGAAGTTAGTTCGTGAAAGTTTATATCCGTCGTTTCCCGCCAAAATAGGATTGTATGTATTGGTGTCTTTCGTTCTTGAGTGAAAGTGGTGAGAAAGAAAGGCTTTTGATTTATGGGGTACGACCACCAAACGATTGCAGAGAATGTCTCAAAAGAAAAGTTGACTTAAGTGAGTGCGGAAGCAAGTTTTAATTATGTATATATTTTTTTTTGCGGAAAAAAAAGTTCGCGTTTTTTTTCATAAAACCGTGCTAACGGGTAATTTAGCGGAATCCCAAGGAGGAACCGGGATCCCATACCCTGCTTGACAACAGCCCCAGGTGAGTCCAGTGAAACCCCTTTCCCCCAGTCCATGGTGCATGTGGACTAATAGTAATAATTAAAAAAAAAATGTTAAATGTGAAAATTAATTTAAATAAAATTACATACCTACAATCAATAAAATTTAGTGAAATAAATGAAATTATATACAAAGATAAAATTAAGTAAAAAAATAAAATAAAATAATGAAAGTTAAAAGTAAAATTAAATTAAAATAAATTAGCTAAAATTATAAAATAAAATAAGATATAAAACTAATTAAAATAAAATAACATACATAGATACGTAAAGTGATAAATTTGAGTAAAATCTAATACCTAGATAACCTTTAATATATAGATAAAAAAAATAAAATAAATAAATAAAATAACATAACTAGATGACATTCAATAAATATAGTGAGTCCACATGCACCCTAATGTATCTTTCTCGTTCGCCATGACCCTAGTCCCAAATATTCTTCCCTCTGCACATTTAGATTGCTGCGCAAAAATATGAAGTTGCCGCCATCACGAGCCACAAACGCAAAAATAAGGCGAGGTAGTATTAAAATTAAAGGAACTTGCCACACAAGCCACCAACACAGTCTAAACACACAAAAGCGGGGTAGTATTTCATATAGAGGAAGGGGAAGCATACAGACGGTGCCGGGCTATACGTCAAGGGAGTAAAGGGGCATCTGAGCGCTCCTGTCCTGGTACCGCAATCATTACACTTGAGCATAACCTTGAGGAACACTAATTGGAGTAGAAAAGCAAGCCCGAGGAGAGAGGCCAAGAAGGGAGCAGAGTTATCCGTGCGCCGCTGCCGGAATCTATATTATTTTTTTTTATATTGTATTTGAATTTTGTTGAACTTAGCTGATATTGTTTTAGTTAGTTTTAATCACGATTTCATTACGTGAGTTTGATTAGTTCAAATTTTAAATTTAGCCTGTTAAGGTAATTTAACTGGAGTCTAAATCTATTCAATTTCCTTGTGAGTTTTTTTACTTTTATGAATTTATTTTGTTCTTGAAACCTGTGTAATTGTTAATATTTCTCCTGTTGCGTTCCGTTTCCTTACTCCTGCCCACCGTTTTTGCTATCTTTTCAACAGTCCACCTGTTACTTATTTACCTATTATTCCTTACCTTACTTTCTTGCCTATCGTCCCACATTCAACCTTTGCTTGGTCTTTTTGTTCGCTTCAATACCTAATTTCTTATATTTTGCTTTCTGGTTCATGACTTTTTTACTTTTTTCACCTTTTTCCCGTTTTTATACATTTCATGAAAATGAAATGGTATATTAATTTCGTCACGAAACCCAAAATTGTAAGTCCTTAAAGGAAAATAGGTAGATGCACCATTAAGTATACCGAAATAATCAGGTTGAAGAGCTGAGTTGATTTAGCCATGTCCGTCTGTCTGTTTGTATGCAAACTAGTCCCTCAATTTTTGAGATATCTTGATAAAATTTGGTGAGCGGGTGTATTTGGGTGTCCGATTAGACATTTGTCGGAACCGGCCGGATCGGAACACTATAGCATATATCCTCCATACAACCGATTTTTCAGAAAAAGAGGATTTTTGTAATATCTTACTCAATTTAACAGATTGAAGCTTCAAACTTCACCATATACTTTCGTATATTGCACATATTGTTGCCTGAAAAAATTGATGAGATCGGTATTATATATAGTATATATCCCCCACAACCGATTGTTCAGATAAGAAACTTTTCGTAATTACTGCCCTATTTTAAGAGCTAGAGGATTCAAATTTCCACGAATGCTTACGTATATAGCATATATTGTTGTCTGAAAAATCATACAGATCAGAGGTATACATAGTAAATATATGGTGGTATATATAGAATATATACATATAGTATATATATATATATATATATATATATATTCGCAATTTAGCCCCATTTTAACAGCTAGAAGCTTCAAATTTCACCGAATGCTTACGTATATGGCATATATTTTGTGTCTGAAAAAATCATAGAGATCGGTTGTATATATAGTCTATATCTTATACAACCGATTGTTCAGATAAGAAACTTTTCGTAATTACTGCCCTATTTTAAGAGCTAGAGGATTCAAATTTCAACGAATGCTTACGTATATAGCATATATTGTTGTCTGAAAAAATCATACAGATCAGTGGTATATATAGTATATATATGGTGGTATATATAGAATATATATATATAGTATATATATATTTTTTTTTCGCAATTTTAGCCCATTTTAACAGCTAGAAGCTTCAAATTTCACCGAATGCTTACGTATATGGCATATATTTTGTGTCTGAAAAAATCATAGAGATCGGTTGTGTATATAGTATATATCTCATACAACCGATTGTTCAGATAAGAAACTTTTCGCAATTTCTACCCCATTTTTACAGCTAGAAGCTTCAAATTTCACCGATTACTTACGTAAGTATATAGTATACATTGTTGTCTGAAAAAATCATAGAGATCGGTGGTATATATATTATATACTTTATATAAACTGTCATTTTGGCCCCTTTTTACGGATAGAAGCTTAAAATTTCACCGATTGCTTACGTAAGTATATAGTATACATTGTTGTTTCAAAAAATCATAGAGATCGGTGATATATATAATATATATATGATGGTATATATAGTATATATATATTTTTTTTTTGAATTTCGGCCCCATTTTAACAGCTAGAAGCTTCAAATTTCACCAAATGTTTACGTATATAGCATATATTGATGTCTGAAAAAATCATTGAGATCGGTGGTATACATAGTATATATCTCATACAACCGATTGTTCAGATAAGAAACTTTGCGCAATTTCTGCCCCGTTTTAACAGCTAGACGCTTCAAATTTCACCAAATGCTTACGTATATAGCATATATTGTTGTCTGAAAAAATCATAGAGATCGGTGGTATATATATTATATACTTCATATAAACTGTAATTTTTGCCCCTTTTTAACGGATAGAAGCTTCAAAATTCATCAAATTTCATCAAATAGTTACGTTTACGTCATATATTTTTGAAATACGTGATTCGTTTTCATAGTTTTTACATGCAGACCACAAAAAACGTGAAGCTTTTTATCCTCACACAAAGTACCTACCTATTTTTATACCTTTTATGAAAATGAAATGGTATATTAATTTCGTCACGAAACCCAAAATTGTAAGTCCTTAAAGGAAAATAGATAGACCCACCATTAAGTATACCGAAATAATCAGGTTGAAGAGCTGAGTTGATTTAGCCATGTCGGTCTGTCCGTCTGTCTGTTTGTATGCAAACTCGTCCCTCAATTTTTGAGATATCTTGATAAAATTTGGTGAGCAGGTGTATTTGGGTGTCCGATTAGACATTTGTCGGAACCGGCCGGATCAGACCACTATAGCATACAACCGATTTTTCAGAAAAAGAGGATTTTTGTAATATCTTACTCAATTTAACAGATTGAAGCTTCAAACTTCACCACATACTTTCCTATATTGCACATATTGCTGCCTGAAAAAAATGATGAGATCGGTTGTATATATAGTATATATCCCCCACAACCGATTGTTCAGATAAGAAACTTTTCGTAATTACTGGTCTATTTTAAGAGCTAGAGGATTCACATTTCAACGAAAGCTTACGTATATAGCATATATTGTTGTCTGAAAAAATCATACAGATCGGTGGTATATATAGTATATATATGGCTGCTATTGCTGGTGTTGGCACCTTAAGCCCCTGGTGGCAAGTTGAACGCAGTGCACCAAAGCATTGCCGACGTAAAAAAGTTCAGGATTTAGTATTTGAGCAAACGGTAGAAGCATTTACCGATTCGTCGTGAGTTCTTAACTATGCTATGTTATGCTATGTTACTTTATGTTACTTAATTTATTTCTTACTAAACCCTTTTATTACATTTTTTGATGTTTTGCACAGTTTCATACAAGCATTTCCTGTTTCAACAACAAGGATTTATGTATACAATTTCTATTTCTATTGTTAGCTAAGAAATAATACATTCAACTTATCTTTCATAATTTTATATAGAAGGGGCTTTCCGTGCCAAGGCATTCCAGCGATTAATTGCATCAAAGATTTCGGTGAAGTTCGGACATTCGAAAAACGTTTTTATTTATTTATCTATATGAAACGGTTGTGCATTGGACTCGGTCTCCATGCCAATTAAAAAAGTTGCAAAAGATCACCTCTAAATTTGAAGAAACCACTTTATCCTTGAAAATTGATTCAAGGGTTTTTTTTTTTTGTTTGTTTTTTTAGAAATGGTTATTTGACATGCGATTTTTAGAATAGAGACGTCATTATGTCTTGGGAACTCTTTAATTCCTTCTAATGTCTTCGGTAGAATGTTTCGACGTTTCCAATTATTGTCATGTTTATAGTTTGATAAGCCTAGAAGACAATAAAAAAGTGGATGCATTACCAACATCACTGACAGCAAATCATTAAATCTTCATCCGTAACTCTTCCTGAAATCTTTTCCCTCGTATACTCCCACCTTGCATAATTCACAGTTTCGATTTTATATCTATCAACAGTGACATGCCTGCCAAAACGCAAAAGCACTGACACTTTGGTTGACGACAGCAGATACTTCGTTTTGTCCTCCTCCTCGTTCGCCATCAAAACTATATTTTCCAGTTCAAAGTAGAACTTTAGGCCGATTACGTTAATGTCATCATCATATTGCTAAGTTGTTGTTTAATTTTCTCTAGCATCGGCTCCGACAGGTCCTTGCCATGTCTGTCTGACCTTGTAGAAGGTCCAATAAGCGTATTAACGGTGAGTTTGAGTCCTTCGAACAATACGGAGCGAAGATCCCGGGTTCACGCCCGGACAAAAGCAACATCAAAATTTTAGAAACAAGTTTTTTCAATTAGAAGAAAATTTTTCTAAAGCGGTCGCCCCTCGGCAGTTTTTTCGCAAGCACTCCGATGTACTTCTGTCATGAAAGCTCTCAGTGAAAACTCATCTGCCTTGCAGATGCCGTTCGGAGTTGGCATAAATTAAGTAGGTCCCGTCCCGCCAAATTGTAAGCAAAATTAAAAAAAAGGTGCACGACTTTAATTGGAAGAAAAGCTCTTCCAAAAATCTCTTAGGAGGTTGTCGCGCTTATATGCTTCTTTCTCTCCATAAATGCTTGGTTGCAGATGAATGAGTTATTAACGAATTTCGTCTTTAAGCGGATAGTGCGGTGACCTTCGCCCACATAAATATTTAAAGAACTGATATTTGTATCTTAGCTGCCATTTCGAAAGCACCCTATCTCAGTCAGCAATTGTCAGGTGAGATAGTGTGTTCACAATGAAAAACTGAAAGAGGCGGTGTTCTTAAATAAAATTCTGCGATAGGGTGCTGCGTCGATATCTAAAGCCTTTTTCGGGAAATAAGCTGCGCACATTACAATATTAAAAACTCGTATTTATGGCTCAAGAGGAAGCGGGAGCAGGGAATGTGAAATATAAGGAATTGAATAAGGAGAGCGAGATAATAAGGGAAAGGGGGAGCGAGAGAAAGGATTATAAGTATAAAGCCAGTGATAAGGAGGATTATTCGAAGTGGGAGAAATGGAAAAGTAGGGGAGAAAAAATATAGTAAGCTATAAAAACTTCTCCCAGATGTTTAAAAAAACCCGAAATGTTGAATTATTCAGTGGGCACAACAGGTCGGATTTATTCGTGTCTCAGGGTGTATCAATAATATTGACTTAACTCTAGTTTTCAAGCCTATAGTAGACTAAGAAGCCACATTTATCATCTGCTTTTGGCGTTGCTGTGCATACGTCTCGAAACTTTCGCAAACCTTATTTGAGTTAATTTCTTACTTATTCATTCATTCTCTCACAATTTCGTAAAGGCGAAAAAGATTCGGGATTCCTTCGGATTGGTTATTTGAATGTCCGAGTGAAGAATACAACGGAAGCGTTCAGCAACTTCTTGGTAGTGGGCAATGGGTATACACTCTCCGGCAATGGCAAATCGTCATCACCAGCGATCTCACCGACACCATCTACAAGGTCGTCGTCATCTTCCACAAAGTGGTAGGACTATGCGGAATCCGATGATGATGAAGACGAAACCATCAGGGTTTGGAACGTCACACCAACACAAAGGTAGCAACAGTATTAATAGTAAACTATTGGGTCGCGTGCCAGTATTGCTGTTAATATGAATAATTTAACGCATCAATTGGAAAAATTGCACAAATCCTGGGGCTCGACAGATAACATAATGCCACCACCACAAATTATCGATACCCTTATAAAGAGACAACAAAAATTTGCAACGACACCAACAACACGTTCCTCGGTAACATCGTCCATCTCCACAGATTCATCACGTGGTTCTATTTCTTCAACAAATTCTAGTACGAATTTTATTGCGGTCTATAGTAGTACCCCAACAACACCAAATCAACAACGTGCACCTAGCGGGCGTGTACAGTCGGATATGATAATGAGTGGTCGTATATCGATGAGCAGTGGTAATTTACAATCTTCGCTCTTGAAGTATACATGCAAAGGTTGATATGTAAATAATGTATTAAGTGGCTCAATTAACTATAATGATGTTCCGTGTATATGTGTATGAACTAATTATATATACTACTAGAAGACCCGGCAGATGTTGTCCTGCCCTAAATTTGGCCTATCTGCATACATTTTAATAAGCTTTTTCCGTCTGACTCTGCCCTACCCCCTCTCACTTTTTCCTAATACTTTTATTCACTCCTCCCTCCGTCTTTTTCGCTTCACATATCTCCATCTTCGTCTCATTCTGTCTCTTTCTCAATCTCCTTCTCTCTTTTCTATTCTCTCAATTTCTTCTCATTCTTATCCTCTACACAACTAAAGACTCTCCCGAATTAAAAAAAATGTTATAGTACCTCAAAATCGCGGCCCCCCTCAGGGGCTCTAGGGACTCCCTTTGGGTCGACGGGGGGTAAAGTTACAACGTCGGTTCTGCCGATGGTACCCCCCACCCCCTGCCCCCGGCCTATTGGGCAGCCCTAACACATATTCCAGGGACTCCCTTTGGTCGACGGGGGGTAAAGTTACAAGGTCGGTCCTCCCGATGGTACTTAACCTACCGGCCTATTGGGCAACCCTAATATTTTGTCATCATCTCATCTGAGTAAGACGGGGCTCACCCCATCCACCACCATCTCTCTCTCTCTCTCTCCTGGATTCAAGGTTGTGGATATTTTAGCCTGAGAGCCGCGTGTGTGTGTGTGTTCGAAATCAAAGCACTAATTTACTGTGTATTTATTTAGGTGGGGGAAGTGGGACCTCCATCCGACTCTGGATTGACTTGAGCATACCTCAGCCTCGTAACGGTTTATAACTCAACTAAGTTGGATTGTAATTAAAACAACCCAACTCCGTTTGGTATTACACGTTATTTCAGTTGAAGTTGAATTGATGTTGCCAACCTTAAAAGTGATGATTTGACAGATAAATTAACAGCTGATCAATTTGTGGCGGAAATTTTAGCATTTTCAAAAGTGTTTTTTTTTTACTAATACCAAAATGATATTAGCTTAGATTTACATATTTTATAACGACGAAAATGTTGGTGACAAAATTGCTATGTCACGAATACCGAAAAAATTCGCTTGATCATTCCAATCCCTTGGAACTACTAAGCACCAAGTAAGAAAACGCGACAAATGATGAGCTCCTAATAAAGTTATTTTGCAGTAATGAAGCATTTTGCTCCTTAAAATTATGCACTACACTCCGACTCTCTTGAAAGATAAAAAATTTTCAATGGTCATGGGTCCAAAACGAATCTTTTAACACCCCTTCCGATAATTTTGGACGAGTTTTAGCAGTTGTGAGCTAAAGTAAAGAATTACCAAATTTTAGCTCGTTCATAAAATATTTACGAAAAACCGAAAAATAACCCCGGAGGTGGGATCCATAGTATTTTTACGCAGAACACCTTTCTGCATTGGCGGCCTTTGGCCGCGCTTATAAAAAATTACCCTGGGTAGCTTCAACACCGGTTTGGAGACCAAAACTATATCCGCTCAAAACACTTATGTTCACAATTTTTTTGTGGGTACGACAACATTACAACAACCACATGAAAATCGCCAACTTCAAATATCTCCGGACACAGATAAAATTTTTCTGGTAAAAGTCTAGTTGAGGGGTCGACTGCTAGTACGCGTAAAAAATATCGGGAGAAGTGTCAGAAGACGCGTATTGACCTCGAAAACAAAGGCGGAAAAGAAAAATTGTATCTCTGTCCGGAGATATTTGCAGTTGAAGTTGGCGATTTTCATGTGGTTGTTGTTGTACCCACAAAAAAAAAATATAATAATAATAATTACACAATACAGGGAGTTGATTAAACAAGTAAGGAAGTCTAAGTTCGGGTGAAACCGAACATTACATACACAGCTTTACACTTGAAATGCTATTGTTGTTTGTTTTGTGTACTTAATAGTGTTACAAGGCTGCGTATTAATACATATACATATGGTTCTATTCTGAACTAATTTTCGTTTAAATGAAGCAAAGATGATACAAAGGCTAACACCGATGACCTTGAGCGGGTAATAATGCAGTTTTCCTTCAGATATGGGGATTTTCCTACTGTTTATTTTAAAATAAAGATATAACAGAACAATAAACATAAACACACAAGTGCCGTTGTACTAAAAAGCGTTATTACAAAAAAAGGGATGGTAGGGGCGGTGCGAAGGTTCCGATCGTGGAGGGGTGAATCTTACTGGTATGCCGACTGATCTCGAAAAATTGCCGACTCTTTGTATAGTAATAATAATGGATTAAAAATGAATTCAGGTGAGTGTGTATCCGAGGGTACTTAAGAATTTTAGCGTATTTGGAAAACTAAAAGGCCTCTTACACGATATTTATTTGTTATATGTATATGTCACTTTTTACGTATGAAAAGCAACATACCGTGTAAACGCAAAATAAATTTTCTTTTGTACAAGTCAGGAAACTTCACATACGAAATAGAAACGTTTCTATTTTTATCTGACACATAACTAGAATATGCAGTTCTTTAATCTCTTCTAAAATCTCAAAAGTTGTTTCGAAACAGTGGCTCAACTCGAGAATCATAGCGCACTCAGCAAAAGAGGGAACCTTTTATAAAGCAAAATATGCTATTACTTAAGTTGAAAAAATGTAATTAACAACTTGCGGTTCTCTAACTGGACTCAAATGTATGATTCAATGATGTTGATGTAGGATCTTCGGTGTGGCAGGCCGAGCACGCTACCATCACACCACGGCGTCCGCCTATATAATTTATTCCTGATTAATTACGCTTCATTACTGCTATCAACCAAGTGTTTATTTCTAACAATAAACAGCTGTTGGTTTTGGTGGTTGTAGCGGCAGCCTGTGGGTTAATGCGATGGTAAGGATGTTCAAACATTTACGTATGTATCTGGGTGCATATACCAGCATAGATACGTTTACATGTGTTAGTAACTGGTAGGAAGCAAACACATGGATAGATGTTCGAACATGAATATGTTAGTATACGTGAAGTTAGTATACGTGAAGTTAGTTCGTGAAAGTTTATATCCGTCGTTTCCCGCCAAAATAGGATTGTATGTATTGGCGTCTTTCGTTCTTGAGTGAAAGTGGTGAGAAAGAAAGGCTTTTGATTTATGAGGTACGACCACCAAACGATTGCAGAGAATGTCTCAAAAGAAAAGTTGACTTAAGTGAGTGCGGAAGCAAGTTTTAATTATGTATATTTTTTTTTTTGCGGAAAAAAAAGTTCGCGTTTTTTTTCATAAAACCGTGCTAACGGGTAATTTAGCGGAATCCCAAGGAGGAACCGGGATCCCATACCCTGCTTGACAACAGCCCCAGGTGAGTCCAGTGAAACCCCTTTCCCCCAGTCCATGGTGCATGTGGACTAATAGTAATAATTAAAAAAAAAAATGTTAAATGTGAAAATTAATTTAAATAAAATTACATACCTACAATAAAATTTAGTGAAATAAATGAAATTATATACAAAGATAAAATTAAGTAAAAAAATAAAATAAAATAATGAAAGTTAAAAGTAAAATTAAATTAAAATAAATTAGCTAAAATTATAAAATAAAATAAGATATAAAACTAATTAAAATAAAATAACATACATAGATACGTAAAGTGATAAATTTGAGTAAAATCTAATACCTAGATAACCTTAAATATATAGATAAAAAAAATCAAATAAATAAATAAAATGACATAACTAGATGACATTCAATAAATATAGTGAGTCCACATGCACCCTAATGTATCTTTCTCGTTCGCCATGACCCTAGTCCCTAATATTCTTCCCTCTGCACATTTAGATTGCTGCGAAAAAATATGAAGTTGCCGCCATCACGAGCCACAAACGCAAAAATAAGGCGAGGTAGTATTAAAATTAAAGGAACTTGCCACACCAGCCACCAACACAGTCTAAACACACAAAAGCGGGGTAGTATTTCATATAGAGGAAGCATACATACGGTGCCGGGCTATACGTCAAGGGAGTAAAGGGGCATCTGAGCGCTCCTGTCCTGGTACCGCAATCATTACACTTGAGCATAACCTGGAGAAACACTAATTGGAGTAGAAAAGCAAGCCCGAGGAGAGAGGCCAAGAAGGGAGCAGAGTTATCCGTGCGCCGCTGCCGGAATCTATATTGTTTTTTTTATATTATATTTGAATTTTGTTGAACTTAGCTGATATTGTTTTAGTTAGTTTTAATCACGATTTCATTACGTGAGTTTGATTAGTTCAAATTTTAAATTTAGCCTGTTAAGGTAATTTAACTGGAGTCTAAATCTATTAAATTTCCTTGTGAGGTTTTTTACTTTTATGAATTTATTTTGTTCTTGAAACCTGTGTAATTGTTAATATTTCTCCTGTTGCGTTCCGTTTCCTTACTCCTGCCTACCGTTTTTGCTATCTTTTCAACAGTCCACCTGTTACTTATTTACCTATTATTCCTTGCCTTACTTTCTTGCCTATCGTCCCACATTCAACCTTTGCTTGGTCTTTTTGTTCGCTTCAATACCTAATTTCTTATATTTTGCTTTCTGGCTCATGACTTTTTTCACCTTTTTCCCGTTTTTATACATTTCATGAAAATGAAATGGTATATTAATTTCGTCACGAAACCCAAAATTGTAAGTCCTTAAAGGAAAATAGATAGATGCACCATTAAGTATACCGAAATAATCAGGTTGAAGAGCTGAGTTGATTTAGTCATGTCCGTCTGGCCATCTGTCCGTCTGTCTGTTTGTATGCAAACTAGTCCCTCAATTTTTGAGATATCTTGATAAAATTTGGTGAGCGGGTGTATTTGGGTGTCCGATTAGACATTTGTCGGAACCGGCCGGATCGGAACACTATAGCATATATCCTCCATACAACCGATTTTTCAGAAAAAGAGGATTTTTGTAATATCTTACTCAATTTAACAGATTGAAGCTTCAAACTTCACCATATACTTTCGTATATTGCACATATTGTTGCCTGAAAAAATTGATGAGATCGGTAGTATATATAGTATATATCCCCCTACAACCGATTGTTCAGATAAGAAACTTTTCGTAATTACTGCCCTATTTTAAGAGCTAGAGGATTCAAATTTCAACGAATGCTTACGTATATAGCATATATTGTTGTCTGAAAAATCATACATATCAGTGGTATACATAGTAAATATATGGTGGTATATATAGAATATATATATATAGTATATATATTTATATATATTTATTCGCAATTTTAGCCCCATTTTGACAGCTAGAAGCTTCAAATTTCACCGAATGCTTACGTATATGGCATATATTTTGTGTCTGAAAAAATCATAGAGATCGGTTGTATATATAGTCTATATCTTATACAACCGATTGTTCAGATAAGAAACTTTTCGTAATTACTGCCCTATTTTAAGAGCTAGAGGATTCAAATTTCAACGAATGCTTACGTATATAGCATATATTGTTGTCTGAAAAAATCATACAGATCAGTGGTATATATAGTATATATATGGTGGTATATATAGAATATATATATATAGTATATATATATTTTTTTTTCGCAATTTTAGCCCATTTTAACAGCTAGAAGCTTCAAATTTCACCGAATGCTTACGTATATGGCATATATTTTGTGTCTGAAAAAATCATAGAGATCGGTTGTGTATATAGTATATATATCATACAACCGATTGTTCAGATAAGAAACTTTTCGCAATTTCTGCCCCATTTTTACAGCTAGAAGCTTCAAATTTCACCGATTACTTACGTAAGTATATAGTATACATTGTTGTCTAAAAAAATCATAGAAATCGGTGCTATATATATTATATACTGTTGAAGACATGATCGAGTTTTCGGACTAAGTCCGCCCCCTCCGTCTGGCAACACCCGGCCAGTGCGGCCAAGCGCAAGCAGTGCAGCTCAGCTGTGGCTTGCCAGCCACCACGGCTCTCAGTCTCATTGAGTTTTTAGTTTTATCGTTAACTACCAACCCGTTCGCTACGCATCGATCAGTCGTTCGGTTTTTCGCCCGCCCGCCGTCGCGCAGTTTTTAGTCCTTTAAATATTTAAACAAATTCATTTTTTTATAATCTTGTGGGTACTTGAAAATAATTTTGAATTAAATATATGTATATATATTTCTTTAAACCCGTGTGCTCCCTTTTTTCCTAGAAGAGAGTGCTAGTGATTTTATACATGGTCCTTTCGCGGCCAAAGTTTCACCAGCGACCAAAAAATTAAAAGATAAAAGAAAAAATTTAATTAACATTCAAAAAAACACAAAGTGAGAACAAATGTTAAAAACAAAAATTATTTAAAATAAATTAGACAAAATATACGTACATATATATGCATGCAAAAAAAAAAAAAAAAAACAACATTAAGGTGTGAAAAAAAAAAAATTTTTAATAAATTGAGAAATCAAAAAATTTAATAAGACAAAAAGAAAAATTTATTTTACATATATGTAAATGCAGAACAAACAAAACGCGGTCGGTACGGACACAAAACAGTACAAAAAGTGCTTAAGAAAATAAACAAAATTTTTATAGAGTTTAACAAAAAATCAGTGCACTTACATGAATACATAAAGAACTTAAACATACAAAAATAACTATTATACATTGAAATAACGTTCAAATTTACAAAAAAGCAAAGAATATTAAGGTTTGTGGAAAGAAAGTGGGTGAAGAAAGGAAAGAAAAGTTTAAACCAAATAAAAAATTTATTTGAAAAAAAAAAAAATTTTGAAATTACAAATTTAAAAACAGTGGGTGAAGAAAAGAAGAGCTTAAAGAAAATAAAAGCAGTTTTGAAAAAAGCAAGATATTTAAAAAAAAAAAAAAATTTGAAATTTTTTGAAAACTAAAAAAGAGACAAAATTTTTAAGGAAAAGAAAAGATGTTGAGAAAGAAAAGTTGGGAAGAAGCGGAAACTCAACTAAAAAGAAAAGTTTGGAGAAAATAAAAAACAAAAAAATAACAATTTTTTAAGAGAAAAATACATTTGATAAAAAAAAGAATTGGTTGAAAAACCAAATTGAAAAAAACACATACATACAGCCAAACAATATCAACATTACAACACAACAAGGAGGCACAACACAACATTTCAACCAGGAACTTCTACAAAAACTAGGACACACACACATAAAGCAATAACAAATAACATGTCAGAGTGAGTACTTTGTTACCCATATATATACATACATATATATCCCTCCGATCTTAGAATCCGGACCCCTTCATTATAAACATACCCAATATATTCCCATATATATATTCCCTCCGTCTAACGTACGGACCCCAAATCTAAAACCCTAAAATTTATATACCCCTCCGATCTAAAGATTCGGACCCTGGGTATATAACCCACATCAAAAAGCCTAAACGGTAAAATATTTCATTGGCTTACTCACTGTTACCAACAGGTACAGTCCCATCTAAACACCCATATAAATTTTTCAACAAATAAATTTGCATTCCCGTACCAACGGAAAATCCATTGCCCGGTTCTATATACCCGAAAAGTTCGTTGCGCTAAATATCGAGTTGATTATAAAAATATATACGTACATATGTAATATATGTATATACCCACTTAGTTCGGTAATATCACCCGAGCTACATATTTTTCCAGCGTGAAATTCACCGCTGCCCAATTTACCCTTATATACATATATTACATAAAATATATTTTACAAAAACCCATAGCAACAAACTTTGCCAAATTTTTGTCACTTTTCCTAAAGTTTATTTTACCGGTGCACCCAAAATTAATTTTGCATACAAACATACAATTATATGCACCCATAATACCCACACGCACTTGTATATCTTTTTGCATAAGCCAAAAAGCCACCCTCAACAAAGTAATTGCATGACCATATGTAACTACATAATAGAAGGAAGCAACAAAAGATCATCGATCACATATTGCATACATTTACTTTATTAACAATAGATCAAGTGCATTGGCACGGCAAACAAAAGGTTGTTGGTACACCACAGTTTGTCGGCAAATATATTTCACCCATATATATAAATACATACATACGTACTATATACCCATATTACTTGTGCTCAGACGCGCTGAGACAAGTACATATAACAAAGCAAAAAGCCGGTACACATTAGGCCGGTCTCAAAAAATAAAAAATAAAATCCCAGTGAACACAAATATTATAATATTTATATTATTATATACCCACATTACTTGCACTCCGAAGCGGTGAGACAAGCCCGTGTAACGAACCAAGCGTACATTAGGCTGGTTTCAAAAAAAAAAAAAAAATTTTTTTTGCACTTTTGACAAACATTTTTTTCGATTTTCACAGCTTAATAAAAGCTCCCATTTCTATTAAGAAACCAAACTAATTATAATGCCGAAATCGTCGGACGAAACCCAAAAATTGACCCCTGCAGATAAATGCCTGCAGAAATTCATATATGACGGTAACCAAGTAGAGGTTTACTGCTCAAGATGGTCACCCTCCCAAGCTACCGATTTATCAGAGTGTATGCTTAAGGTCAAATTAGAAGACCTTGGTAAAATATGGGCAAAGGTGCTAGAGTCCCATCGAGAAGTAAGTTTCTCAGATAATTATACAGATGTTAGCGGCTCGGTTGAGCAAAAATTCGCTAAATGCTTGGAAACTTACCAAACATGCAAATCAGGAATTTTAGAAGCCTTACAGCTGTTTAATACTGCTAGCACCAACCAACAACAAATACCCGCCCACCCAATAAACAATTCAGACGCAAACGGTTTTTATTTAAAAGTACCACCATGCGACACCGAAGTATTTCATGGTGGATACGAAGACTGGCCATCCTTTAGAGATATGTTCACGGCAGTCTATAAAAACCACCCTAAATTATCACCCGCTCAAAAATTATACCACCTCCGCCTGAAAACAAAAGGACAAGCTGGGCTTATTGTAAAACAATACCCACTGAGCGATAATAATTTCGAGCTTGCCTGGGAAGCGCTCAGATCTAGGTACGAGAACAAAAGGATACTCGTCGACAACCAACTGAAGACGCTGTTCAACCTACCCACAATATTCGCAGAAAGCGGAGAACAAATACAGAAGATGCAGACAACAATCAACAACTGCATGTCAACCCTTAACACCCAAGGAATCCCGACAACGGACTGGGACCCAATCCTCGTTTACCTCTGCTCATCCAAGCTGCCAAGTGAAAGCCTTTCACTATGGGAACAATCCCTCAGCTCCCGAAAAGAACTCCCGCTTTGGGAGGATATGAATAAATTTTTGACCAGCAGATACGAGGTAGTAGAGAGAATAAGTACCTATCGACCAGGCAAGGCGAAACCCCAATTTTCGAGTTTTACGCCACGAACGGTGAATCAAAACTCGACCCAATCTAACAATAATAGAACCCATGCATATCACACGGAGTTCAATAAAACGGCCTCGTGTAGATTATGCAATCAATACCACGCAGTCAAATCTTGCGTTAGGTTTAGAAATTTATCGGTATCAGACCGAATCAAATTTGTGAGAGAAAATAGTTATTGCGAAAACTGTTTGTCTACGTCACACCCCAAGAACGAATGTAAAAGTAGTTTCACGTGCGTTTATTGCCAAAAGCGTCATCATTCGCTACTGCATTTGCAGCCCAAACCCCAACAATCACAACCAAACCCCAGAGATCAAAATGCCCAAGCCGGCACCCCTAGGAGAACGGACGACGAGCGAGCCTCAACGTCAAAAGCCGCCGCAAGAGCCACCTCCTCCCAACAGTCTCAAGACAAAAACCCGGTTTCTTCACTCTTCTCGAGTAATCATGGAACCACCCTATTACCCACAGCAATAGTATCAGTATACTTTGCTGGCGAATTTCATAAAATTCGTGCCCTAATAGACCAAGGTTCACAAAAAACTTTTGTATCATCCCGTATACAAAAGGTTCTTGGTCTACCCACAAAAGAGTCTCTCCACCAGATATCTGGAATGGGTGGAACGGTTGTGAAAAATGCCAATAAAGTCTGCCAGATAACATTCTGTTCAGCAGACTTAACCCAAATGATAGACGCACAAGCAATAATTTTGCCCAAACTAACGAAGTTCTTGCCCACAGTCAGAGTTTCAAGCATCGATCTCGAAGAACTGTCCCATTTACCGTTAGCCGATCCGCAGTATTCGATACCATCAAAAATCGATGTGGTAATCGGCAGCGATATCACCCCGCAAATCCTCACCGAAGGGCTCCTACGAAATGTGAGTGGAACATTACTTGCCCAAAACACAATATTCGGATGGATATTAAGCGGCCCTGTAGCTGAAAAGGTATCAACCTTCAGCACTCATGTCACGGAATGCACCGATGACCCCATCAATCAACTTTTGAGGCAATTTTGGGAGCAGGAAGAAGTTCACCAAACCCAACAACGATCAGCAGATGATGAATACTGTGAAACACTCTACCGGACAACCACAATTCGTGAGGAAGATGGACGCTACAGAGTCAAACTACCCTTCAAATCGGAATTTCCAGCCAATCTGGCACTCGGCCATTCACGACCCGCAGCACAACAGCAGTATATCAGCATCGAACGAACCCTCGATAGAAAACCCGAATTAAGAGACAAATATTTTGAAGTCCTTAATGAATATTTAACCATGGATCACATGGAACCCGCCTCCCAACAAGAGATAATTAGAGATGGTAAATATCTATCATTTTATCTACCCCATCATGCTGTCATAAAACCCGACAGCAAAACCACAAAAGTGCGAGTCGTCTTCAACGCATCAAAAATGTCGCATTCTGGCAACTCGTTGAACGACGTGCTTCATACAGGCCCCATTCTACAAAATGACTTAATGCTCGTCATACTCAAATGGCGACTTTATAGGTTTGTTTTCAACGGCGATATTGAGAAAATGTATCGCCAAATACTCATCCACGAAGAAGATAAAGATTTTCACCGAATCGTTTTTCGAAAACACCCAACTCTGCCGATAGAAGATTTCCGACTAAAAACAGTTACCTTTGGTGTAAATTGCGCGCCGTGTTTGGCGATTCGAACCCTACACCAACTCGCCTACGATTGTCAAGACGAATATCCGCTCGCTAAAAACATTTTATTAAACGAAACATATGTTGACGATATTTTGTCAGGCGGTCATAATATACAGTCCACTTTGAACTCTATGACTCAAGTTATCGAAGCCTTAAAATCGGCAGGGTTCCCTTTGAGGAAGATGTCGGCAAATCACCCTGAAATTTTAAAACCCGTTCCCGACCCTGATTTGCTAGACGTCGACTTCCTTAAATTCCATGATTCGAGTTCCACAAAAACCCTTGGAATTCAGTGGAACGCGCTAACCGACACCTTCACCTACACGTATGATCCACCATCAGCAGAAAACACGACTACAAAAAAGCAGATTCTATCAGCAGTCGCAAAACTGTTTGACCCCGCAGGATGGCTTTCACCAATAATGATTCTTGCGAAAATGTTGCTGCAACAACTCTGGATGGAAGGAACGGATTGGGACGAGGACGTGAAGCCCGGAGCTCTCCAAAAATGGACCTCAATTTATGAAAATTTACCTCATATCAGAGACATTAAAATCCCTAGGTGGGTACAGTATTCCCCCGATAAACTAATCCAGCTGCATGGATTCTCAGATGCTTCAGAAAAAGCATTATGTGCCTGTATATATTTACGAGAACAAACCCATGAAAATAAGTTTTCATCCCATTTGCTAGCTGCTAAAAGCAAAGTAGCACCCCTCCAAACCGTGAGTCTTCCACGGTTGGAACTCTGTGGAGCAGTTTTACTCTCCAAGTTAGTGAAACAGCTGCGAAGTGAGCTGAATCTACCTCAACACGAACTCATTCCTGGAAAACGTATGTCGCCAACAGAACCTCTGAAATTCTTAAGAACGTTGACAACGCCACTTGGAGGCACGTTTCTAGTAAGCATAACCCAGCGGATTTGGGCACTCGAGGCTGCAAGCCTCAGGATTTAGTCCAATGTCCATTATGGTGGGAAGGACCTAATTGGCTTATCAATCCATCAACTTCGTGGCCAAAGGATATTTCTCACCACCCAACTCCACCCGAACAACGACATGTGGACGTGTTCCACACCCTGCAGGAAGAAAATATAGACATACTCGACCGGTTTTCGTCGTTTTCTCGAGCGCTTAGAGTCGTGGCCTATATGTTGCGGTTTATCAAGAAAGCAAGGAAACTGAAAGTTCCAGCCACGCTCAACCTCACCCACGCCGAAGTGAATGATGCCAAAATCAAAATCATCATTCAAACTCAACGGAATCATTACGGAGACACGATAGAGCTGCTTCAAACGTCGGGACCCTTACCCAAAAAGAACACCCTTCTGACATTAAACCCCATGCTAGATGACTCAGGAATCATGCGAGTTTCTGGAAGATTAGCATATGCCACCTATAGCTTTAATGAGCGGCACCCAATTATCATACCCGAAAACTCTCGATTTTGTTCTCTTCTGTTAGACTTCCTCCATTCGAACTTGCTGCACGCCGACAAACAGCTGATGATCCGAATGGTACAGCAACAGTACTACATTCCACGTTTGAAGCAAAAGGTCAAAAAGCTCGTCTTCCACTGCAAAACCTGCACCATCTATAAACAGCAGATGAAAACGCAGATAATGGCTGCCTTGCCACCCGAGAGGTCAACGTATTCCCTACCCTTTCATACAACAGGAGTCGACTTTGCTGGACCATTTATGGTAAAAACTTCTCCCCTTCGCCGAGCTTCGTATGTCAAAGCTTACGTTTGTGTGTTCGTCTGTTTTTCCACAAAGGCTGTTCATTTAGAAGTGTGCTCTGATCTCACCACGAATGCCTTCAACGCAGCCTTTGCCCGATTTACTGGCCGCCGTGGCCTACCCCACCAGATATATTCTGACAACGGAAAGACGTTCGTCGGCGCACAACGCGGATTACAAAGAGAATTCACCACATTCCTCAAGGAAGTCGCTACAGACGTCGCCGAAAAGTATGCAACTCACGGATTCTCATGGAAATTCATCCCACCATACGCTCCCCGCATGGGTGGTCTATGGGAAGCGGCCGTGAAAAGCTTCAAGATACACTTTACGAAAGTAGCAGGAAACCAGAAGTTCTCCTTCGAAGAGCTTACTACCCTCTTAGTACGCATAGAGGCGGTCCTCAACTCCCGACCGCTCTCCCCTATGTCCGAAGATCCAATGGATCCCCTAGTCCTAACCCCAGGGCATTTCCTACGTGGCGCGCCGCTCTTGTCGTTACCGGAGCCAACTGCAGAGCATCTCACCTTGGTCAACAAATGGCAGAAACTGAAAGTGCTTCACCACCAATTCAGCACACGATGGAAGAACGAGTATCTCAAGGAGCTGCATAAGCGGTACAAATGGAAATGCCCTCAACGCAATATTCAAGTTGGAGATTTAGTCGTGGTAAAGGATGATTTACTACCCCCGAACGAATGTCGTTTGGGACGGGTAATCACTTTACACCCTGGATCGGATAAACATTTTCGAGTTGTGGAACTCAAAACACAAAACGGACTAATAACCCGAAATATTGCCAAACTGTGCGTGCTACCAACTGCCTAGTAGTGCCAACCCTACCTCTGATACGCTCTGCTTCATGCCCCTAGCAATCTGGAAAGATATCTAAGCTACCCTCACCAACCCATTTTTTTGAAAAATACGTATTTTTTCTTGTCTTTACAGGACCCGCAGACGTACGGAGATGCCAAAATGTCGGCTGTGTGGCCAGCGACACGCGCTAAGGCAGTGCCGGGCGTTCCTCGCGATGAAGCCGGAGGAGCGCTACGAGTGCGCGAGGAACCACCGGTACTGCATCAACTGTCTGGCAGTGTCGCGCAGCACCGGGGCGTGTGACTCAAAAGCAAGCTGCCGCAAATGCTCCCTCGGCCATCACACGCTCCTACACCGAGCTCGACGCACACCCACCAACCCGCGTCGCACCGATAGAGGACCACAGCGCGCAACAGCCCAACATCGCCAACGGGCAATTCGAAGCCGGTCGGCTAGACAGCGCGACGACCGAATACGACAATTAGTAGCCGAGGCACGGGCGACCTTGGACAGGGTTGATGCCGTCCTTAACCCATCAACGCGTCGGGCGGGGGGGGGGGGGGGGGAGCATGTTGAAGACATGATCGAGTTTTCGGACTAAGTCCGCCCCCTCCGTCTGGCAACACCCGGCCAGTGCGGCCAAGCGCAAGCAGTGCAGCTCAGCTGTGGCTTGCCATCCACCACGGCTCTCACTCTCATTGAGTTTTTAGTTTTATCGTTAACTACCAACCCGTTCGCTACGCATCGATCAGTCGTTCGGTTTTTCGCCCGCCCGCCGTCGCGCAGTTTTTAGTCCTTTAAATATTTAAACAAATTCATTTTTTTATAATCTTGCGGGTACTTGAAATTAATTTTGAATTAAATATATGTATATATATTTCTTTAAACCCGTGTGCTCCCTTTTTTCCTAGAAGAGAGTGCTAGTGATTTTATACATATACTTTATATAAACTGTCCTTTTTGCCCCTTTTTTACGGATAGAAGCTTAAAATTTCACCGATTGCTTACGTAAGTATATAGTATACATTGTTGTTTCAAAAAATCATAGAGATCGGTGATATATATAATATATATATGATGGTATATATAGTATATATATATATTTTTTTTGCGATTTCGGCCCCATTTTAACAGCTAGAAGCTTCAAATTTCACCAAATGCTTACGTATATAGCATATATTGTTGTCTGAAAAAATCATAGAGATCGGTGGTATATATATTATATACTTCATATAAACTGTAATTTTTGCCCCTTTTTAACGGATAGAAGCTTCAAAATTCATCAAATTTCATCAAATAGTTACGTTTACGTCATATATTTTTGAAATACGTGATTCGTTTTCATAGTTTTTACATGCAGACCACAAAAAACGTGAAACTTTTTATCCTCACACAAAGTACCTACCTATTTTTATACCTTTTATGAAAATAAAATGGTATATTAATTTCGCCACGAAACCCAAAATTGTAAGTCCTTAAAGGAAAATAGATAGACCCACCATTAAGTATACCGAAATAATCAGGTTGAAGAGCTTAGTTGATTTAGCCATGTCGGTCTGTCCGTCTGTCTGTTTGTATGCAAACTCGTCCCTCAATTTTTGAGATATCTTGATAAAATTTGGTGAGCAAGTGTATTTGGGTGTCCGATTAGACATTTGTCGGAACCGGCCGGATCAGACCACTATAGCATACAACCGACTTTTCAGAAAAACAGGATTTTTGTAATATCTTACTCAATTTAACAGATTGAAGCTTCAAACTTCACCACATACTTTCCTATATTGCACATATTGTTGCCTGAAAAAATTGATGAGATCGGTCGTATATATAGTATATATCCCCCACAACCGATTGTTCAGATAAGAAACTTTTCGTAATTACTGCCCTATTTTAAGAGCTATAGGATTCACATTTCAAAGAATGCTTACATATATAGCATATATTGTTGTCTGAAAAAATCATACAGATCGGTGGTATATATAGTATATATATGGCTGCTACTGCTGGTGTTGGCACCTTAAGCCCCTGGTGGCAAGTTGAACGCAGTGCACCAAAGCATTGCCGACGTAAAAAAGTTCAGGATTTAGTATTTGAGCAAACGTTAGAAGCATTTACCGATTCGTCGTGAGTTCTTAACTATGTTATGTTATGCTATGTTACTTTATGTTACTTAATTTATTTCTTACTAAACCCTTTTATTACATTTTTTGATGTTTTGCACAGTTTCATACAAGCTTTTCCTGTTTCAACAACAAGGATTTATGTATACAATTTCTATTTCTATTGTTAGCTAAGAAATAATACATTCAACTTATCTTTCATAATTTTATATAGAAGGGGCTTTCCGTGCCTAGGCATTCCAGCGATTAATTGCATCAAAGATTTCGGTGAAGTTCGGACATTCGAAAAACTTTTTTATTTATTTATCTATATGAAACGGTTGTGCATTGACTCGGTCTCCATGCCAATTAAAAAAGTTGCAAAAGATCACCTCTAAATTTGAAGAAACCACTTTATCCTTGAAAATTGATTCAAGGGTTTTTTTTTTTTTTTTGTTTTTTTAGAAATGGTTATTTGACATGCGATTTTTAGAATAGAGACGTCATTATGTCTTGGGAACTCTTTAATTCCTTCTAATGTCTTCGGTAGAATGTTTCGACGTTTCCACTTATTGTCATGTTTATAGTTTGATAAGCCTAGAAGACAATAAAAAAGTGGATGCATTACCAACATCACTGACAGCAAATCATTAAATCTTCATCCGTAACTCTTCCTGAAACCTTTTCCCTCGTATACTCCCACCTTGCATAATTCACAGTTTCGATTTTATATCTATCAACAGTGACATGCCTGCCAAAACGCAAATGCGCTGACACTTTGCTTGACGACAGCAGATACTTCGTTTTGTCCTCCTCCTCGTTCGCCATCAAAACTATATTTTCCAGTTCAAAGTAGAACTTTAGGCCGATTATGTTAATGTCATCATCATATTGCTAAGTTGTTGTTTAATTTTCTCTAGCATCGGCTCCGACAGGTCCTTGCCATGTCTGTCTGACCTTGTAGAAGGTCCAATAAGCGTATTAACGGTGAGTTTGAGTCCTTCGAACAATACGGAGCGAAGATCCCGGGTTCACGCCCGGACAAAAGCAGCATCAAAATTTTAGAAACAAGTTTTTTCAATTAGAAGAAAATTTTTCTAAAGCGGTCGCCCCTCGGCAGTGTTTTCGCAAGCACTCCGATGTACTTCTGTCATGAAAGCTCTCAGTGAAAACTCATCTGCCTTGCAGATGCCGTTCGGAGTTGGCATAAATTAAGTAGGTCCCGTCCCGCCAAATTGTAAGCAAAATTAAAAAAAAGGTGCACGACTTTAATTGGAAGAAAAGCTCTTCCAAAAATCTCTTCGGAGGTTGTCACGCTTATATGCTTCTTTCTCTCCATAAATGCTTGGTTGCAGATGAATGAGTTATTAACGAATTTCGTATTTAAGCGGATAGTGCGGTGACCTTCGCCCACATAAATATTTAATATCTTAGCTGCCATTTCGAAAGCACCCTATCTCAGTCAGCAATTGTCAGGTGAGATAGTGTGTTCACAATGAAAAACTGAAAGAGGCGGTGTTCTTAAATAAAATTCTGCGATAGGGTGCTGCGTCGATATCTAAAGCCTTTTTCGGGAAATAAGCTGCGCACATTACAATATTAAAAAACTCGTATTTATGGCTCAAGAGGAAGCGGGAGCAGGGAATGTGAAATATAAGGAATTGAATAAGGAGAGCGAGATAATAAGGGAAAGGGGTAGCGAGAGAAAGGATTATAAGTATAAAGCCAGTGATAAGGAGGATTATTCGAAGTGGGAGAAATGGAAAAGTAGGGGAGAAAAAATATAGTAAGCTATAAAAACTTCTCCCAGATGTTTAAAAAAACCCGAAATGTTGAATTATTCAGTGGGCACAACCGGTCGGATTTATTCGTGTCTCAGGGTGTATCAATAATATTGACTTAACTCTAGTTTTCAAGCCTATAGTAGACTAAGAAGCCACATTTATCAACTGCTTTTGGCGTTGCTGTGCATACGTCTCGAAACTTTCGCAAACCTTATTTGAGTTAATTTCTTACTTATTCATTCATTCTCTCACAATTTCGTAAAGGCGAAAAAGATTCGGGATTCCTTCGGATTGGTTATTTGAATGTCCGAGTGAAGAATACAACGGAAGCGTTCAGCAACTTCTTGGTAGTGGGCAATGGGTATACACTCTCTCACGCGGCAATGGCAAATCGTCATCACCAGCGATCTCACCGACACCATCTACAAGGACGTCGTCATCACAAAGTGGTAGGACTATGCGGAATCCGATGATGATGAAGACGAAACCATCAGGGTTTGGAACGTCACACCAACACAAAGGTAGCAACAGTAGTAATAGTAAACTATTGGGTCGCGTGCCAGTATTGCTGTTAATATGAATAATTTAACGCATCAATTGGAAAAATTGCACAAATCCTGGGGCTCGACAGATAACATAATGCCACCACCACAAATTATCGATACCCTTATAAAGAGACGACAAAAATTTGCAACGACACCAACAACACGTTCCTCGGTAATATCGTCCATCTCCACAGATTCATCACGTGGTTCTATTTCTTCAACAAATTCTAGTACGAATTTTATTGCGGTCTATAGTAGTACCCCAACAACACCAAATCAACAACGTGCACCTAGCGGGCGTGTACAGTCGGATATGATAATGAGTGGTCGTACATCGATGAGCAGTGGTAATTTACAATCTTCGCTCTTGAAGTATACATGCAAAGGTTCATACATCTTGATATGTAAATAATGTACTAAGTGGCTCAATTAACTATAATGATGTTCCGTGTATATGTGTATGAACTAATTATATATACTACTAGAAGACCCGTCAGACGTTGTCCTGCCCTAAATTTGGCCTATCTGCATACATTTTAATAAGCTTTTTCCGTCTGGCTCTGCCTTCCCCCCTCTCACTTTTTCCTAATACTTTTATTCACTCCTCCCTCCGTCTTTTTCGCTTCACCTATCTCCATCTTCGTCTCATTCTGTCTCTTTCTCAATCTCCTTCTCTCTTTTCTATTCTCTCAATTTCTTCTCATTCTTATCCTCTACACAACTAAAGACTCTCCCGAATTAAAAAAAATGTCATAGTACCTCAAAATCGCGGCCCCCCTCAGGGGCTCTAGGGACTCCCTTTGGGTCGACGGGGGGTAAAGTTACAAGGTCGGTTCTGCCGATGGTACCCCCCCCCACCCCCTGCCCCCGGCCTATTGGGCAGCCCTAACACATATTCCAGGGACTCCCTTTGGTCGACGGGGGGTAAAGTTACAAGGTCGGTCCTGCCGATGGTACTTAACCTACCGGCCTATTGGGCAACCCTAATATTTTGTCATGCATCTCATCTGAGTAAGACGGGGCTCACCCCATCCACCACCATCTCTCTCTCTCTCTCTCTCCTGGATTCAAGGTTGTGGATATTTTAGCCTGAGAGCCGTGTGTGTGTGTGTGTTCGAAATCAAAGCACTAATTTACTGTGTATTTATTTAGGTGGGGGAAGTGGGACCTCCATCCGACTCTGGATTGACTTGAGCATACCTCAGCCTTTGACCAAACCCACCTCGTAACGGTTTATAACTCAACTAAGTTGGATTGTAATTAAAACAACTCAACTCCGTTTGGTATTACACGTTATTTCAGTTGAAGTTGAATTGATGTTGCCAACCTTAAAAGTGATGATTTGACAGTTAAATTAACAGCTGATCAATTTGTGGCGGAAATTTTAGCATTTTCAAAAGTGTTTTTTTTTACTAATACCAAAATGATATTAGCTTGGATTTACATATTTTATAACGACGAAAATGTTGGTGACAAAATTGCTATGTCACGAATACCGAAAAAATTCGCTTGATCATTCCAATCTCTTGGAACTACTAAGCACCAAGTAATAAAACGCGACAAATGATGAGCTCCTAATAAAGTTATTTTGCAGATTTGTAAGTTATTTTCGGTTAAGTAATGAAGCATTTTGCTCCTTAAAATTATGCACTACACTCCGACTCTCTTGAAAGATAAAAAATTTTCAATGGTCATGGGTCCAAAACGCATCTTTTAACACCCCTTCCGATAATTTTGGACGAGTTTTAGCAGTTGTGAGCTAAAGTAAAGAATTACCAAATTTTAGCTCGTTCAAAAAATATTTACGAAAAACCGAAAAATAACCCCCGAGGTGGGATCCATAGTATTTTTACGCAGAACACCTTTCTGCATTGGCGGCCTTTGGCCGCGCTTATAAAAAATTACCCTGGGTAGCTTCAACACCGGTTTGGAGACCAAAACTATATCCGCTCAAAACACTTATGTTCACAATTTTTTTGTGGGTACGACAACATTACAACAACCACATGAAAATCGCCAACTTCAAATATCTCCGGACACAGATAAAATTTTTCTGGTAAAAGTCTAGTTGAGGGGTCGACTGCTAGTACGCGTAAAAAATATCGGGAGAAGTGTCAGAAGACGCGTATTGACCTCGAAAACAATACTCCGAAGGCGGAAAAGAAAAATTGTATCTCTGTCCGGAGATATTTGCAGTTGAAGTTGGCGATTTTCATGTGGTTGTTGTTGTACCCACAAAAAAAAATATAATAATAATAATTACACAATACAGGGAGTTGATTAAACAAGTAAGGAAGTCTAAGTTCGGGTGAAACCGAACATTACATACACAGCTTTACACTTGAAATGCTATTGTTGTTTGTTTTGTGTACTTAATAGTGTTACAAGGCTGCGTATTAATACATATACATATGGTTCTATTCTGAACTAATTTTCGTTTAAATGAAGCAAAGAGGATACAAAGGCTAACACCGATGACCTTGAGCGGGTAATAATGCAGTTTTCCTTCAGATATTGGGGTTTTCCTACTGTTTATTTTAAAATAAAGATATAACATAACAATAAACATAAACACACAAGTGCCGTTGTACTAAAAAGCGTTATTACAAAAAAAGGGATGGTAGGGGCGGTGCGAAGGTTCCGATCGTGGAGGGGTGAATCTTACTGGTATGCCGACTGATCTCGAAAAATTGCCGACTCTTTGTATAGTAATAATAATGGATTAAAAATGAATTCAGGTGAGTGTGTATCCGAGGGTACTTAAGAATTTTAGCGTATTTGGAAAACTAAAAGGCCTCTTACACGATATTTATTTGTTATATGTATATGTCACTTTTTACATATGAAAAGCAACATACCGTGTAAACGCAAAATAAATTTTCTTTTGTACAAGTCAGGAAACTTCACATACGAAATAGAAACGTTTCTATTTTTATCTGACACATAACTAGAATATGCTGTTCTTTAATTTGTGGACTTAAATTTTTTTTGGATTTATTTATTTATTGGGAGAAAGAAAGCAGCCAAACTGAACTGCTAAAATCGTTGGAAGTCATAAGACATTACGTGAGTGTAGAAAAAGTGGCAGTATAAAATGTTTGAAGAAGATAAAACAAAGTAATTTCAATGGGCGCTTATGTTCAGCGAAGAAATCTGATTGTTCTTTATTCAGAAATACTTTCTCTTTTATAGTAAAATGACTTACAATACTATTACAATATTTGCATACAATACTTACACACTAAGAATAACTACATTCTATTTCTATATACCAAGTCAGCAAAATATTCATATTACTTAACTATGTAATAATATTTGGGCAGTCGCATTGACAAACCGACCGCTGTCGATCAATCATGCTGATCGATACGTGAGCTGGTCAGTGTGACGCATACGGGTTAAACAACTGTAAACGGATACGGCTTCCCGCTGGGTTCAATATAACTTATCTATGCCGCTATGACTATGACGCTATGAGTTTTTGCGTGTGGTCGAAAGTGAAATTCATTTGGTTGTGCATTACAAACTAGACTCATTCTGGCATTTACATAAATACAAATACATTGCCTTGTGGTAATGCCACAGCAGGTAAGATGTACAAACCATATCGTGTACAAAACCTTAAATAAACATGAAACAATTTCTGACAAAATCGCAATATGTTACCGAATGAATTAAAAATTACAGTGATTGTTTACTCTTCTTTTATTTTCGTCATATAAAATGTTTTACAAAACAAAATTAAATACATACTAAAAAGATACCATTTTCACAAGAATCAAAATAATTTTAGAAAGAAAATTTTTTTCACGAGAAATGGAAGAATTAAATTCAAATTTTGACTCTGCGATGTTTTAGTAAGGACCATTTTGAAAAACTTCACAAAGGTCAATTTCATGTACTTTATCTTTTGAAGAGAAGAGTAGCATCAACGAATTTAAACGATCATCTCCATTGTTGTGCGCAAATGGTCGAAGACTATTTTCAATTTACTGAAGGAACGTTCACACGATGCTGACGTCAAAGGAACAGTCAAAATATAACGAACCAGTTTGTATGCTAAGGGGGTAATTCGTTTTAACTTCAATGCTACCGTGGAAATATCTTCGAACGATTTACAACCTTGACAACAGTCAAAAAGATTTTGTAACTCACAAAGCAAACATTCGATATCTTCCTTGAAGAATCCGGGTTCCAATTGTACAATAGAGTTTATCAAATCCATCGTAACAATGTTTCTGTCTGCTGGAATTCTAAACATTTCCTGAATGGGTTTGAACGTTGACAAACTTTCTTGTAACTTTTCTTGGATGCAACTTGTGAAAACTTGAAGGACAATTTTAAATTCTTTTCTATAAAATGTTTCAAATTAGAAAATTGTAGCAGATTCCAGATTTTCGGAAAATTTTTTTGGCACACGTCGCGTTCTGTGATGCTTTGAGAAGTCCTTTTCGGGGCTTATCTGCCACTTTCGAGCAAAGGAAACCGAACTCGCAATTAAATCGTTAATTTGAATATCATCGTTCATCTGCTGAAATGACGCTGATGTGCTTTGAATCAACAATAATGCATCGATGATGTTTAATCTTCAGCTTCCAAACTTTCTGTCAAATTTTTAACTTTGAACATTACATTTTTGCAAAAAAATAAAGAGCTTATAAAATCGAAATCCAAAAATTTTTTTACAAGCCTGAAGCTAGCGTACGTGAATTGCTGTCAACATTTTCGGAATCTTTCTTTCTAATTTCAAGAGCATGAATGATGCTTCGAAAGAAATCCATACAGCTTTGACTGTTTCTGCCCGAGCAGTCCATCGTGTTTTTTACAAATTCTTCAACTGCAGTGAATTTTCAATATTACGTAACTCTTCACGCAAACTCATGAAACGTTTCGTACTTCCAAGAAGAAAAAAAACGTACAAAGCTTCTAAAACATTGAAACATTCTTTAATCAAACAGCTTGCATTGCATTATGCTTCTACAAATATGTTGATTCTATGAGCATGACATGGAATATAGGGAACACGTTTTTCACATTTTTCCGATAATTTTTGCTGCCTGCCTTTAAACTTTCCAGACATGTTTTTTGCAAAATCATACGATTGAAAAACAATGTTTTTTGTGGAAATTCCCATAAGAGTTGTTATAATTTTTCCTGATTTTTTAGTCTGGACATTATCCATCTTCAAAACCCCTTCAACAGGTACAATTCCTTATTTGTTTGATGCGCATACCGAATATTGACAGCTAATCGATCTTGATGTGACACGTCTGGAATAGTATCAGCCATGACAGAAAATATCCCCGCTTAGTTAACTTCGTTGACGATGGCCTTTTCAGTTCCATTCCCTAATAAATCGATGAATTCATTTTGAGTCACGTTACTGAGGTAAGTTATATGATGTGGTCTTTTGGAGATTTCATCCAACCATTTTTTAACCAGTGCACAATGCCGGGAAATTAAATTAACAATCTGTTGAAAATTTCCATCATTGTTTACTGGTGAATCTTTGTGACCACGTAAAGCGAGACCTTGCCTTCCGAGAGTCCTCGCAACATCGAATAAAACCCGCAAGTCCTTTGAATGATACTCTTTTTCTTGTACTGCTTTAATTTTGTTGTCCCTGATGGATCTATCTATTAATATATCAACATGGACCCCTTCGTTGATAAAATTGGAATAATCACTTAGAGCTGCGTTGTGAGATTCGGAAGTGAAGTGCTGAAGTAGTTTCCCTTTTTTATCTTGACCACGACTTTTCATTTTATGCCACTAGTGGACTCCTACTGATACCAATTATGAACTAGCATTACATCTCCCTGGCCCTTCAGGAAATAAAATGCAAGCAAAACGAAAAGCTGCATCTTTATGGGGACTATATTCCAAAAAAGAAAATTTTTCATACCAAACTGTATTAAATCGACGTTGTTTGTTAGTGGGAATATCTGTATTGATCGGATAAATGTCAAGTTTCGGTTGATATGGACCGAGAGAACTCAAATATTTACGTTCATTACTGGATGATATTTTATTTCGTCGACCGTGGTCATGATCGATTAGAACGTCATTCCCAATAGTCAAATTGAAATTTGTAGACGACAGCTTTTCATTTTCCTTTTTTGCAAATAGCAATAGCTCACCACTTTCTTTGTTGATGTTTGTTAAACAGTCGATCACATCGACGAACAATGCTTTTAAATTCGGCACTGCCTCGTCCTTTACTCTACTTAGAACGTCATTCGTTCGTTCAAAATTCTTTAGGAATTCAGCAACCTTGCCGGAAATATCTACCCAATTGCAATTTTTCTCATCTTGTTCTGATAGTAATGTTGATGGGAGTTCTTGTGTTCCTTGTGGCGACATTGACGATTGTAAATGAAGCAAATCTGGGGACGGTAGTTATGGCGGTATTGATGAAGATGATACAGGTGGAGACATCGCTCGATGGATATTAGTCTGCAGCGAGGGAACTGGAGATATAATGGTTGAGCGTTCAGTGATTTGAAGTGCACCTTTTGAATGTGATTCTGAGGTAACTTCTTGTGTATCAGAATGAATGGGATCAGCATTCTTCGCTTTCGGTGATGGAGTTGAAGAATGTCCAAACGACGATACCTGACGTTCTCGTTTAGAAGCCTCAAATGGATTTATTGGAGCTCCGACATGTTTGACTCTGACGTATTGACCATTATGTTTGTATTTTTCATGACGCGATTTGTAGTCATCGTCAAATTGATTTCCGCATTCTTCGCATTCTACTTTTATTCTCTTTCGCGGCGGTTGCTTGGACATTTTATATATATATATATATTTTTATATATATATATTAGAAAATGTCCAACCAATTTTTCTCACTTTTCAATTTAATGTGAAACACTTCGAACTAAGTGCAGGGATACTCCAAATGAAATCAACCAGGGCTAAACCCCAATCTTCTTTATTGTTTCTCGGAGTTTTGCGTAAACAAAATAGACTTTCATATATTATTAGAAGCGACAAAACGTCTTCTTTTCAGGGACGTCAAACTCTTTTTCATACAGCAACCAAAAATAAAGTTATGGGACAATATATGCCTTCACCTATGGAAAAGGGGTTTTTGGCCCCTAAATCCAGATTTCGGGGGTTTATTGGAAATTCTGAGTATGCAGTTTTTGTATGTCGGACTAGACCTACAACGTAAGGTATGTCTCGCAAATATTACTTTTTTAGTGTCACACAGAGTTATTGATTTGGTTTTGCCTTGTTACTAGCACTACCGAATTTGGAGCTATTTTAAATTTTAAGCCTTTTTTAGGTCACTTACCATCAAATACCCACGAATTTTATTTTGGGAATATAATAGTATGTTTTATTTTCTTTAAAACGAGACCTCTTCGAGTTTTGTTTTGGAAACTTAGAAAAAGTTATTAGCATTCATAAAAAAGACTATACTGAGAAAAAGAAACCTAAAATATCAACTTTAAAGGGTGAAAAAACATATTTTAACAATGCTTACGTTACTTTCAACGTGATATTAGGAATTTTGGTGAAATTTCACATCAGAGCTGTAATTTTAAAAAATTCATAAAAATGGAACTAAAGTGAATTTGACAAAACTAAAAAATATGGGTTGTTATATTTTTCCATATATGTTGTAAAAAAATTTCATGAAAATCGGAAGAGGTGGGGTGTAAAATGTTAATACATTGGTTGATTTCATTTGAAGTATCCCTGCATTTAACACTCGAAAGTGTATTTCAGCGCATTGTATTGATTCAGGATATTAGTACTTAGTCGGACATAATCGAAAAGCTTGTGAATGACTTTCGAATAATTGTGTATTTCATATGAGTCAAATATTCAAGAAATCATATTTTCGAAAACAATCGTAAAAAAATACATGTCGAATATTTTTGGACAAAGAGTCGAAAAAAATTATTTCGAGCCCTAACCGCCATTTCGGTGTAACCAACAAAGATATGAAAATCCGTTTTTGACAGATATTGGTAATTCTGTTTGTTTAAACTACCTCAAAAAATTTCACAACCGTAATAAGTTCCTTTACAAAGATAACCACAAGCAGTTTTGCATCAAATTTTTAAAAAAATGTAATCTTAAAAACGTTCACATGTAAAATTTTATTTTTGTTGGTTACACTAAAATTGTTGATAGGGCTCGATTTAATTGAAATGTATTTTCCAAGTGTAAAATCGGCGTCGAAGGACCAGTATATGGTGTGAAATTCGTGAAGCGTCCCACTGCATTTTCGATTTTTTTTGTGCAAGCTTGTTTTCATTCAAATATAGCTCATGTAATACACGCTTCAAGAAGATATGCAATTAATACTTCTGGCCTGAACTGAAAATAAATACTAAACAAATTTTATCGAAAAATGTTAGTAACAATTTTACAAAATAAGAAAATATTCAATTTTTTTTTTTAAGTTTGATCTCTTTTTTAAATTTTTGTTTTATTCTTAAATGAAATCTCGGTTCTTTTCTTTAAAATGATACCTATCTTGTTATGGTTCCCGCAAATTTCTTTAATAAATTTTTATTTTAAATGAAGATGTATGGCTAAAATTCATCCATAAATTGACATTATATTAAAAATTATTAAAGAAATTTTCGCGCACCATAACAAGATGGGTATCTATCTATTTAAAGGAAAAGATTTAAGTTTTCATTTGAGAATAAAAAAATTATTAAAAATGTTAAACTTAAAAAAAAAATTAAGAACTTTTTTTTTACAAAATTTTCAATGACATTTTTCTAATTTCTTTTTCAAATATTATCTTTAGGAAGAACGTACAAAATACTTTTGATATCGTTTTTGCATTTCTTCTTAGAACGTCGATTACATGACAACAATTTGAAAATTCAAACGTTTTTATCTCGGTAACTATACAATATTTAACCCCGTCCTTTAGTGAAATTAACACAACTATATTGTTACGAATATTAGCAAAACTAAGGGGTGCTGCCAACTCTAAGCCGATGCTAAACAGTGATATCATGCACATCCATAGATCAATCATTATGTATCTACTACATAAACGAATCAATAATTGCGTCTACACATATGTACATATACGAGCAGCGGAGAAACAATGCACAAACACATGCATATATCTTATCTGAGTTGTCACAAAATAGGGCAATAATTTGTGCAAGTATTACTCAAATGAGAAATTATACATCTGTAGTTGTAGCTGAGAAATTTATTACTAAGTAAAATTCTGGAAGCGCCTAGAAGATGCCACGAAGAAATCACAGAGTATAAAAGCATCAGCGGGTAGAGGCGCTATGGGCAAGTTTCGATTCAGACGCTATAGCAATATTGTTTTGATAGTAGAGTTTCATTTGAGCTATCAATCAGTTTGGTTATTAAGCCAGCTAGTTGCAAAGTATAAGTGTTATTGTGGAGTTATTTATTCAACAGTTTAGCGATACGAACTTAGCAAAAGGGCAAATGAGAGGATTTGCAGTAAATTCGTTACAATATACATAATTGACCACTCTCACCAATTTTCATTCAATTCCATACTTTGCCCCATATGAATGTGGAGATTCTTACCTTTTCGCCACTATATCACTGTATTCCACTGTAATGCAAACTAAAACTATTTGAATTTGTCGGTAACCATCGTAGCGACGCGAAAGGGTTGCGCAATCGATCAATCAGCGATGTAATTAAGCGTAGCTGGTTATTGAATGTAAAGTTCGACAAACAGGTGTCGCCGCTATTACCATCTACAGTCGACTCGCTAATATTATTATACATAAATAATATACGAAATGTTCTATTTGTCAAGAAATCGAAGGGTTTTGAGTTTCTATTTCAATGATTCGATTAACTTACGATATCTGATTTTGTGTATACCGACACATGAATTACCTGAACTTTTCAAGAATCCATTCTTGGTACGTTTCTAATGGCCGAAATTTAGTAATATTTCTTGTGTGTATTTGCCATCAACTTCAGCTTTGAATCGTCATCTCGAAAAAACCATATCTTCCAAATTGCCGAATGAAAATTTTACAACACAACTTTTAGAACAACTAAGTATGGTGAATGAATCTATTTTGATGATATTCTCAATTTTTTACAGGTTTTGAGATAAGAAATTTAGTCAAATTATAATTTTTTTTTTCAAATTTGCCTAAATTTAGTTACTAATGGTCGAAATTTCGTCATCGCATATTCAAAAATGCCGACTGCAAAAAAACTGAGATAAGAAATTTAGTATCATTTGGATTATTTTCCAATTTTACAGCAATTTAGTTGCTAATGGTCGAAATATGGTTATCGCACATTCAAAAATGCCGACTTTTTTTTTTCAAATTTACCGGAATTTAGTTGCTAATGGTCGAAATTTCGTCATCGCACATTCAAAAATGCCGACTTCAAAAAAAAAGGGGGGGGGCGTGTGACACCCCCACACCCCTACCTCGCACCGCCCCTGAGGGCAGGGTTATTAACGAAACTTTTACTAGAAATAGCTTATTACCTGCTTCTACGCACTTTTACAACACCTTTTATATAAAAGAAGGCGATTTAACCGATTTAGTCCATTTTTACTGAAAATATTTCCTGTTAAACACCAAATTTTTCGTCGAGTTCTGGCTTCAGAAATGTTGGGAAAGGCATTGTAAGAAAGGTGCAGTGCCACGCCCATTTTTCAAGATTTTAATTTTTTACCATTTCTTGTTATAAATCCCCTTAGTAAAGGCAACCTGTTTGCCGAATTTTGTTATGACAGCTTGAGCGATTTTTGATTTATGATTAATAATATTTGTAAAATTAATTTAATCACAAGTGGGCCCATTTAAAAATTTTTTTTCAAATTTTTATCAAGAGTCTCAATATCAGTCCACACGTCAAATTTCAACACTTTAGGTGTATTATTTACTAAAAAATGAGGTTTTTTGTGTTTTCCAAAATGTTATATATATAAAAAGTGGGCATGGTTATCATCCGATGTCGCTCATTTTCCATACCAATCTATCCTGGGTGTAGATAAGCTCGTGTACCAAAATTTGGTGAAGCTATCTCATTATTTACTTAAGTTATCGTCTTAACGGACAGACGGACGGACGGACATGGCTCAATCAATATTTTTTTTGATACTGATCATTTTGATATATGGAAGTCTATATCTATCTCTATTCGTTTATACCTGTACAACGAACCGTTATCTAATCACAGTTATAATACCCTGTGTAAAAGTACAGCTGGGTATAAAAATAAGAGCTGTTTGCTGCGTAGAGTCACTAAATGCCGTCAGATCTGGAAATGGAAATTTTTTAGGCTAGTTTGATGATATGCGCCTTGGCAACCACGCTACTGTTGGCAGCCATAATTTCGAAATAGTAAAAGACTTCGTTTATTTGGGAACCAGCATCAACACTAGCAACAACATCAGCACTGAAATCCAGCGAAGAATCAATCTTGCCAATAAACGCTACTTTGGACTAGGTAGGCAATTGAAAAGTAAAGTCTCTCGGCGAACGAAAATCATACTCTACAAGTCACTTATCGTACCCGTCCTGCTATATGGGGCAGAAGCATGGACCATGACATTTCTATGAACACTGCCTCTTCTCATGCTGTTAATAACCAAAATATTGTAAATGATAGCAACACTGCGCGTACTTTAAATGGTAATGACGCTGTATCGAATGACGATAACATTGTTGATGTTCCTGGAAATTTGGGTGATACTAATTTAGATCCAGATGTATATTTTGATATGGTTCTTGACAAATCTTTTTGGCCTATACATTCGGTTGTACATTTGTACACCACAAAGTCGAAGGTTGAGCCTCGCGCACGTATAGTTTCAAAAAACTTGATTACCAGCCCTGCAAATACGATTCAAAAGTAATTATTCACTATCAGAGTGTTCGTGGTTTACGTTCTAAATTAAATGCATTTTACCTTAACAGTTTTACTTTTACTGCGGAAGTGATTGCTTTCACAGAGACTTGGCTAAAACCTGATAATTTAAATTCTGAGTTATTTTCAAATGACTACGTTGTTTTTCGGTGTGATCGTCAATCGAGAGCAGGCGGTGTCCTGATAGCTGTATTGTCCAGTATTTCTACTGAATTGTTGAGCTTTGATGACGCGCTTGACATTGAATTCATAGCTGTAAAGCTCTTTTTCCCGAATTTTTTCTTATATATTTCTTGTTCCTACATACCGCCTCGGTCAGATATGTACGTTTATGATTGCCATAAAGCAGTTATCCACAGCCTACATTCTCGTTTGCGTGATAACGATCGCCTAGTGGTTCTTGGGGACTTTAATTTACCATACGTTGGATTAGCAACGATGATTCAAACTTTTTGACTCCTGTTACTCGGCATGATTTCATTGGTTCGCTTATGGAATTGCCGCTAGTTCAGATTAATAACGTGGTGAACTCTAAAAATAAGTTGTTAGATTTAGTTTTTGGTGATAGTTCAATAGGTACTGGCCTCAGTCGAATCCCTGCCTTATCCCTGCCTGAAGATCCCTTGCACCCTACACTTGAGGTTACACTGGACAATTTACTGCCTACGATTAATTTCATGGAAGTGTTATGTCGTTCTCGTTCGAGATGTTTTAAAAAGGCTAACTTTGATTTGCTTAATCAACTGTTAGCTTCCCACGATTGGTCTGACCTTTATGCTTGTACTGATTTTGAAGCTGCCACGTCTATTTTTTATAGTTACCTAAGTGACTTTATTAATCGTTGCGTTCCGGTTCATTTTGTTAAGGCTAAGAGTAGTAAACCGCCTTGGTTCTCGAGGCAACTTGCTAACCTGAACAATATTAAATCGAGGCTCTATAAGCGTTTTAAAAGATCTGGTTCTTCTGAAGATTTTTCTAAATATTTAGTTGCCCGTTCCAATTTCCAACGCCTGACTCAAAACTGCTACAAGTCGTATTTAACAAGATGCAGAATTGAGTTTTTTAACAATCCTAAAAAATTTTACGGGTTTGTTAATTCAAAGCGCAGATCTTCGGGATTTCCATCATCTTTGTCTTTGGGTGGCGAGAATGCTAGCCTTGACCATGATATTGCCGACTTATTCGCAGACTTTTTCAAATCGACCTATTCGTCAACCTGTACCCAAACCGGTAGTTATCCGTTCGAGATAGTTAGTTCTAACTGTATTCTCAATCCAGTCATTGATAGTGCCACTGTACTTCAGAGTTTTTTAGCTCTGAATCACGAACTTCTGATTCTGAAGCTTGATTTACTGGGCTTTCCGAAGAGTCTGAATTCATGGCTCTCAAGCTATCTTTCTAATAGAACCCAAAAGGTGCTTTATAAAAATATTATTTCAAAATCAATTCATGTTACCTCTGGTGTACCTCAGGGCAGTCATTTAGGCCCATTGCTTTTTACTCTTTTTATAAATGATCTGCCACAGATTTTGAATCATTCACGAGCTCTAATGTATGCCGATGATGTAAAAATTTGCTATACATGCTTGCCTTCGGAGCTAACTCGCTCAAATCTACTTCAGGTTGATTTGGACTCATTTCAACGTTGGTGTACAATAAATGCATTAGTTCTAAACTGTTCCAAATGTAAGTTCATGACATTTCATCGCGTGAAGCCTGTCCTGTCGTCTTATGCACTTTATGGCACTCTTATGGAGCGTATATCTTCGATTAACTATTTAGGGGTTCTGTTTCACTCGAAACTGAGCTTCAACTCACATATTTCAGCTATTACTAATAGAGCAATGGGTACCCTTGGTTTTGTGAAACGCTGGGCTAAGGAGTTCAAGGATCCGTATCTGACCAAAGTCCTCTACACTTCGCTGGTCCGCCCAATACTTGAGTATTGCTCGTGTGTTTGGTGTCCATTATATATTACTCATATAAAGCGTATTGAGTCTGTGCAGAAACAATTTTTAATTTTTGCTCTACGGGCCTTTAACTGGGACTCAAATCTTCATCTTCCATCTTATAGAAGTAGACTTCTTCCCATTAATTTGCCAACTCTGGAAAATCGTAGAATATTACTCGGGGTAATGTTCCTGCATAAGCTAATTCTAGGTGAGGTTGACTCCTCTGAGCTGCTAAGTCGATTGAGCTTTGCAGTTCCTGCTAGGACGTCCAGACACTACGTGCCCTTCCATTTACCCCTGTGTCGTAGAAATTTTGGCAAAAATGATCCTATACGTGTTTGGTGCTCGTACTATAACGACTTGTATAATTGCATTAGTATCGAATGTTCGTTTGTTGCCTTACGCAATGGTATACTTTTCAGTCTCAACTGATATCTTAAAGTTTATTTGTTTAATTTGTAATGATATTTTAATTTTAGTTCTTGTTCAATGTTAAAAGAAATTGTAAATTTTTAATTTATTCCATTCTTAATTCTATACTTGTATATATTTTTACGCTATCTTTTTTTCATGTTACTTTCCTTTGTATTTTGTTAGTCGACCACTCTTGTTAGTTGACTTTAAATAATTAAATAAATAAATGATAACAGCAGATGAAGCGGCTTTGGGAGTGTTCGAGAGAAAAGTTCTTCGAAAGCTTTATGGACCTCCACGCGTTGGCGATGGCGAGTACCGAAGAAGATTTAATGATGAGCTGTACGAGCTATACGCAGACATCAACATAGTCCAGCGAATTAAAACGCAGCGGCTGCGCAGGCTAGGCCATGTTATGCGAATGAAAGATGATGCTCCGGCCAAGAAAGTGTTTCTATCGGAACCCGCCTATGGAAGCAGAGGTAGAGGGCGGCCCCCACTCCGTTGGAAGGACCAGGTGGAAAACGGTTTAAACTCCCTTGGTGTGACCAATTGGCGCCGGTTGGCGGAGCGAAGGAGCGACTGGCGCGCCTTGTTGGACGGCCATAACCGGTTAGACGGTTAAGCGCCAATTAAGTAAGTAAGTAAGTAAGTTTGATCATATTTATGACTTATGGCGTTTCAAGTGATTAATGATTTTTTTTTACCTTTATATTAAGTCGCTTTCATGTTTGTCCCCTCATTTCCGTACGAATTTTTGACCCACGGAAAAGACTTTTTCGGTTACTTCCCGTTGAGCTAGACACTTGATACTTAGAACATAGTTCAGATTTGAGAGACATTACAATGCAATTGAAAACAAGTAAGGATGGCTAATTTCGGGTGTAACCGAACATTACATACTCAGCTGAGAACTATGGAGACAAAATCACTATGAAGGAAAATGAAGCTACGGTAACCCTGGAATGTGTATGTCATATGTATCAAATGGAAGGTATTAAAGAGTATCTTAAAAGTGGACCAGGGCTGACTCTAGAATTTGTTTGTACAATATGGGTATCAAATGAAAGGCGTTAATGAGTATTTTAAAAGGATGTAGGCCTTAGTTCTATAGGTGGACGCCTTTTCGAGATATCGCCAGAAGATGGTACAGTATATCAGGTTGCAGGTAAAAATGCCGAGGGTCAAACCATACTTGTAACGCAAGGATCAGATGGTGAACAACAATTCGCGTACGTTGCTGCTGCTGAAGGTGATGATAATCAAGTGCTGACTCTTGACAATGCTGTTGAGGAAGCAGTATCCCAACATCCAAACGAGTTACACCAGCAGAATGAAGCAATGCAATAGGCACAGTATATTGTTAAAATCACAAAGGAAGATGGTACGACTCATGTAGTGACAATGAGTGAAGCGGAGTTGCAACAACATCAAGCTTTAGCAGCAGCACAGCAACAACAGGTAGATGGTGGGAGTGGGGTCACTGCTACAGGTGGCACATCAAGCGGGCAACTTTGCATACAAACATCGGATGGCGGTGATGGACAGGAAGCAAATATTCCTGCTGAAGTGATACAAGCAGGCATGCCATCACCAGGTAGAAACACGTCGATCACGTGTACACATTTGAGTTATACTTGATGTAATTTGTTTCCTTTGATTTTTCAGGTGGCACACGTCGTGTGGTTTTATTACTGCAAGATGGTACTTATATGATGACTGAAATGCACGACGATGAGTTTAAAGCACTGAATATTGCCACGTAAAGCATACACACTTCACAAAACTAAATATAAGACAGCTTGGCAGACCTATTCGAGTTGAGCAGTACTTTACATTAATCGGAAAATGTGTTGTAAACGGCAGTTATAAAAAAACTACAAGCAGTACGTTTTTATTCATCATTATCTCACATTTTAGTTATTAAAAAAAAATTAGAACTGCATATTGTCATGAAAACATGGCTGTTTCAGTCCTACGCGCAGATGTAGCGTATAACAAAAAAATATGTAGATTAAAGATAGAATTAATATTTACTGATAAATAGAAATCAACATATGAGACAGTTTGATGACAGCACACAGCCGCATTTTACTTAAAAAAGTTTATATTAATTTTTTTCTAACCCGCTTGTGTTGTATAATATGACTCAATAAGTTTTATTACATTAATATTTTTATTTTATTATAATTTTTATGGATTTAATTCATCAAAGGTCATATGTCTGCTTATAAAATGTATTAATTATATAAATTATGATATATGGGTATGTTTTTTGCCTTTTGTTGTGTTCTATGCGCAGCGTTCAGCTCCGTATGCTACGTATAACCATCAAACTTTTCATTGTTTGCTTAAAGTGTATATGCATAACCACTGCGTTATATAATACACACGATCGTATAGAGAAAAGGCGAACCCCCATGCAAATTACTAGAATAAAGAATTAATCTGATAAATTGCGATGAATTTTGTTATGGTGCGTAATTAGAGCTTCATTTTTCTTTAATATACGTGATCGACACCTACAACGCCATAAAGATACATTCACCAGCCTGGCATGACTTGGATCTGGAGACATAGATTTTGAAAGTAAAGCGTTGTAAGAAACGCTCATCAAAAAGACCTTCCTTGTCCCTATTCAGCAAATTTTACCATGAACGCAAATTGGGATATCCACCATTAACTTAAAGACAGTTGAATTTGAATCCTTTACATGTCTATATCGATAAGAAATAACACGTACGATTGATGTTAAAAGACATATATTAAGGTGATGAACACATTTTAGAACGATTTTCCGTCATCCCTTTCCAAATTTGGTTCGGGGACAAACCGGTTTTGGCGTTGCGCCATTTTCGTTCTTCGAAAAGTTACACTGATAATGGCGCAACGCAAATTTGACAAGGGATGGCAGAAAATCGTCACAGCATACATCAATTATTCATCCTGTCCGAAAATCAACAAAACAAATCGAATATACATATTAAGGACTAATTAGGATATAATTAAGTCATATCTTTGTGAATTTCGCAATGAAAAATCCAACCGTATCAATGTAGCGTCCTGCAAACTCTGTCATATCATGGCCGAATCGTTGCACATAACCTCTGAAATGACAAAAGAAAACAAGAACCCTTGGAAATGCTTGTAACAAATACATCGTGAATCAAATTTCATTACCTCTCCAACTCATTAAGTCCTGTGTTCTAGTCCGCAACCACCTACACGCGGAGTAGCCGAAGTTAACTGTATTTGCGGAAATTTTCCGAGCACCCAAGCTACCATGCACTCATTCTCTTGTTCCGTCACAGTGCAAGTCGAGTATACCAATACGCCGTCTCGTTTAAGCAATGGCACTGCAGCCGAAAATAACTTTCGCTGCACTTTCGGATACGAATCGAGCATTTGCGAGCACATATTGCGCGGCCCCGCCAGCAAAGGTCTATTGCCTAACGCGCTACAAGGTGCATCAAGTAGTATTTTGTCAAATGTACAAGCACCAAAGGGTGGTTTACCCAACTTTTCGGTCTCTTCCATATCTTTCGTTTCGTCAAAAGCTTTAGAAGCATCGAAATGATAGGCTTTTATACTATGCAGTCCTTGGATCTCTATTTTCTCTTGCATAGCTCTAATTTTTTTGGCCACCTTATCGATTGCTATTATTTCGCCTACATCACCCATTAACTCTGCAATATGTGTCGTCTTGTTGCCCGGAGCAGCGCACATATCTAAAACTCGTTCTCCGGGACGGGGTTGCAATACACGCACACATAGTATAGACGGTAGATTTTGTAGCAATGCCTCCTTACAGCTGAGATCTCCAACGGCAGGCACACCCGATATCGTTTCAATCATTTCTACCGCAGTACCTTTTAAGGGCTCAAGCGCGTTACTAGCTGGAGGTCCAAATATCTGATGTCTTTGCATTCGAACGATTCCAATACCTAAGTAAAGCTTGTGCAGCGACTCATATCGTGTATTAGTGCCTTGTTTACACTTTCCGGCCAAATCAGCATAGACCAAAACTTTCTCATCGATCTTAGTTCCCGCTTCCATTTGCAAGATCCCCAGGCGCATAAAGATGAGCGCCCCGTAGTAGTGCAGCGCCACAGGAACTATCTACGATGACTTCACGCTGTATTTCCGTCTGTTTTTGTTTGAAATCTGGGATGTTAACGGGCAAAGGCGATATACATAGTACCTCGGGAATAAAGGGTATTTCATAGACCATCGGGGTCTGTGTATACCTTTCATGTAAAATCTGTTGTAATTTCTGTTTAAATACTGAAACGGTAGTTTGAAGTGTGTTGATGCGATAACTTGTGACTGTTGGTGGTCGGCATAACCAACTCATTACCTCATCTATTTTATTTGGCTGGAACAGGCAAAAATAATTAGTTTCTGGAGTTTAATCTGGAGGGCCACTATGAGAAGTATTTGCATTCAAGTACCGTCTAAGTGACGAACTGATTATTGACGCTAGGAAAGATGTCTAGCAATTAAGTCCCTCACTACAATTCGTCATTAATACAAAAATTATGGTTTGGTCTCCACTGGAAGGTGTACAATGAACTTGTTTAGACGAGAATAAGGAAGACACCCAAGCACTGTCCTATTTTGATCAAATGGCTGCTTTCTGCACCGAAAAACTGAAGACATGTTGTTGTTGTTGTTGTGGCGATAAGGACACTCCCCGAAGGCCTTGGGAGTGTTGTCGATGTTGATGGTCCCTTGCCGGATGCAGATCCGGTACGTTTCAGTACAAAGCCCGACCATCTCGGCAACGATTTGTTATGACCACATGCGACCTTCTAAGCCATACCGCCCTCCCACCCTCTAGATACATGAGGAGTTCGGTGTCGCCACAGCTTCGGCTGTTAATGAAACAGGATTTGCCACGAATAGGTGGGGTTGAAAATTGGGTTGGAGAAGCTGTATATTGCGCTGGTAGCCCCCTAAAAGATTTGCGCTACACAACCCCTTGAATCTATTGGGTATTTTAGTCGCATCTTACGACAGGCATACCTACCGCGGGTATGTATATTCTAACCCCGGCACGCCGCTGCAATTCTGAGTGTGGAGTTTTAGCAGTCCCGTTAGTTTCTCCAATGGGTATTTTGTAAGTCGGGAGCCTATATATACGGCGCGTAACGACAGTCTCCGTTGTCCAAATACTCAGTGACAGTCAGGCCGCCCTCAAGGCGATCTCGGCGTCTGAAATAAAATCAGCACTAGTACTTGAGTGCGTTGAAAAGCTAAATCAACTAGGAGCACACAACAAACTGTTGTTGGCCTGGGTTCCTGGCCACCGGGGAGGGGAGGGCAATGAGCAAGCGGACAGCCTGGCAAGGAAGGCAACAATGACACGACCTATTGGTCCTGAGCCGTTCCTGCCAGTAGGCTCACAGGAAATCAGAGGGCATCTACTATTAGAAGAAAGGAATAAGAGGGAAGAACACTGGCGCAATATGCCAGGCTTGAGGCAATCTAAGTTACTGCTGGGGGCTACAACACAACTCGATATAGGGCATTAATGCGCCTGTCGAAAGATAACCTGAGGATCCTAGCAGCTATTCTTACAGGACACTGCAGACTGAACAGCCACATGCAGAAGCTTGGCATACTATCGAACAATACATGCCGATTTTGTGATCGATCAGCGGAGACGGCGGAACATATACTCCTGGAATGTGACGCAATCTCAAGACGTAGGGCTAAGTTTTTGGGCTCACCATGGCCAGAGCACTCTCACATCAAATCCCTCAAGCCAGGTGAACTGCTAGGGTTCATCAGAGAAGTCGGCTTGGATGAGGTGCTGTGAAGCAGTTGAGGGCACAATAGACCAATGGTCGCAGTGCGATCCTCAATTAATTATCCGTTGTCCAATCGCTTTAACTGACGTAAAAAAAAGCTTTATAGCTTCAAAGCTTCCGCAACCCAATTGTCAAACTCACCGACGCGAGGAGAATCCTGTTACAAATATGAGTGTATCATACACATATTTAGCAGCCGAGGCTCTGGCAACCCCAAGTTCCTCATGGAACTAGGGGATGGGAGGGCGTGATGGCCCTAGAAGGTTTATTGTGGTCATACTAATCGTTCCCGAGATGGTCGGGCTAGTATCTTAATGGTGCTTTCTTACCGGATGTATATCCCTCAAAGGACCATCTGCATCGATAACACTCCCCAAAGCCTTCAGGAAGCGTCTTTATCGTTAAAACATCAACAACAAAACCCTATCTTTGTGTTATCTACATATACTGTCAGTAAGCGGCTGGGGGATTTTGTTGCGACTATAAACATTGGAGGCAATTGCAGAGCCTTTAGTCCACGTTGACAAAAAAGTGGCCGTAGTTCTGGTCGTGATATCTGTGAGAAAAAAACTAGAGACTTGGTAATTAACGGTTTATTTTAGAGCACAGCTCATCAGAAGAATAGCCGAGCTCTTACTTCGTTGCAAACCCAATTCCGAAAATTTTAATAAACGGGCCACTTCAAATTCCTCAGATGGATATTATGAATGACAAGATGGATGTGGTGAAAACGTTTTTGTGCCAAACCGGATATTTTCCGGCTTTATGCCGTTGACCGCTCCTTACATAAATCAACGGCAACTATGTAATCAGTTTCACCAATGAAATATCTCCCTCTCACTTTTGCTTTCGCGAGTAGACTGCGTTAATTTCCGGCGTGTTCTCCACACAATTTTGCATAAAGTGTTTGCATTGAGTGCTGCCCAAAGGTTCACGAAAAACATAAATGTATATGTGAAAGTTTTGGCCAAAAATGAAGTTTCAGGAAAGCCGAATTTAAAGCCGATAGCGTTTATTTAATCTGAATTACTGTTTTGAAGCTAACTATGCTATTTAATACAGAACAACTTTTTATCTAACATCGTTACAACTTTTGCAAATATTTCGTGTTGACGCATTCATTAACGCATTATCTAAACACCACACGAGCTAAACACGACGTGGCAACTTTTCGTTGTTTTTAGCTCATTCAAGCTAATTACTGAAGCGTGCGGTAGTACTCTTCGTTTAAATGGTAGAATGCCTTCAAATTTCGAACGCAATTTTTTTTGTCACTATAGTTTATTCTTTTTAAATTTTTCTTGTATGGCGAGGTGAGAAATTTTTCGTGGTGAGCTAATAAATTAATACGTATGTCAAATAGCGTACTTTGAATTGGTGTGTTCGTGTATTTCTTGCTCTGTGATTTTCGCTGACATTTCCAAGTTGAATTAAATAAAATTTGAGAAATTTAAGTGCGTGAATTAGACACTGTTATTTGGTGCGTATAATAATTTATTTCAAATATATAAAAATTGTTATTATAGGACGGTAAAGCGTAATTGTAAATTTGGTATAATTTTCTGCAGTCGGTGATTGCAAGTTTCCTAATGTTTTTCTTTCTGAAAAGCGACATCATGCTATCCTCTTCGTGTTGAATTTGTTTTCTGCTCAAATTGTTACAAAAGGAAAAGTGTATGTATGCATTTATTTGAAAATTTCTTCCTAGCACAACAATTTGGCAACTTATTTAACAGTGCTAGTCATGAGTTAAAAAAATTGAACATTTGTAATAATAATAAATTAGATTAATCAAATTAAATATAACGGATAATGGTGAAATATTTATGTATGTAAATGTAAATCTTAAAACTAAAGAAAAGTAGTTAATAAATTATTAAAATACAGGGTAATAGTCTAGTTGAGGGGTCGACTGGTAATACGCTACCAAAAATATCGAGAGAGGTGTCAAACGACGCGTCTTGGCAGCAGTATTAATAATCCGGAGGCGGAGAATAAAAATTTTAACTTCAAAAGATATTAACGAAAAACCGGAAAAAGACCCGCGGGTACCTCCGAAACCGGAGGTGGGATCCATATTATTTTTGCTCAGAACACCTTTCTGCGTTGGCGGCCTTCGGCCGCCGCCACGGTGATGCACAAATTTTTTTGGGGGTACTAACACAACAACAACCACATGAAAATCGCTAACTTCAACTCCAAATATCTCCGGACAGAGACAAAATTTTTCTTTTCCGTCTTCGGATTATTGTTCTCGAGATTAATACGCGTCTTATGCCACTTCTCGATATTTTTTGACGCGTATTAGCAGTCGACCCCTCAACTAGACTATTACCTAATACAGCAATAGTGATCATAACTTTTGGCTGGTTATAGATCGAATAGTACTTAACAAATAAAGAAAGAAGACACAGAGAATGAAAAGGACTTAGAAATGAACATTTTAACAGCAACAATTTGAGATCCAGTTTAAGAGTTAAAAAATGATGTTAGCTCTTTTTTGAAGTGCAGAGCATTACTTAAAGAGTCGAAGACTTGTAGGTACGGAGTTCCAAAGATGTATTGCAGTAACAAAGAATTGGCGCTGAGGGTAGCGTGTGGTATCTAATGTGCTTAAGAAGAAGCACCGATCTTTATGATTGCAGAAAAATAAGCTTACGATATAGATAGTCAGGTTCCTTCGTGTGTATCAATTTATGGAGGAAGGACAGTGTTTTGACTTTTAAAAGATTTTCGAAAGAAATGAGAAAGCTTTTCCAATTCATAATAAGGCAATGCAATTAAAGCATATTTAATAGGTGCAGTGTAAATTGAATGCAATTGCAAATTGTAGTTAGCCGGTTTCGTTAAATTTATGCCTGCATATATACGTATTGTAAAATGTTGGTTCTTTGCCTTTTAACGTCGTTTACAATCGCATCAAGGCTACTAAGGTTAAAAAGTATTATCTTTGAATTGCTAATGCATTTATTTTTTCCTTGGTTTTTTTTTCTGAATACGGAATAAAGATGGATGGCTCACCATATGGATTTGGGTTAAAGGTGGGTTTCCCAAAAACCAATAGCCGCTTGTGTATTGATCACCACTTATGGCATGGTGAATTGAAACCGATATGGTCAAAACTCCCAATGAACATTTCCTTTCAGTATCAAATGGATGTGCTAAAATAACAATTGACGGCTTTCTCGAACAAAGTTCAAAATTATGGGCAGTTCCAAATACTAAAAAAAACATTTTAGCTCCCGACTCGTGAATTCAAAAGCTGGTGCTGAAATCTTTGCTTGGTAATTGTTTACTTTAGAGGAAAACTGCTAAATCTCGACCAAAAATATCGAGAGGGTGTCAAAAGACGCGTTTTGATGAAAGGTATGCATTCGCCTTGGAAATGCGCACGAAATTTTAAATTTCTTTTCCCAAATTATTGTTCTCCCTAGGAGAAAAGGAATATTTAGAGTAGGGCTGTATGATTTGCAACTTGTATGCAGAGCGCTCTGGAGCCATTGTTCAATTTTATTGGGAATATCTTTTGACAAAAACAAAGGTAATTGTTTACTTTAGGGTACAACTAAATCTCGACCAAAAATATCTAGAGAGGTGTCAAAAGACGCGTTTTGGCCACCAGGACCACGAATCTGAAAGCGGAAATTCAAAATTTTATTTATGTCAAAAGTTATTTCCATAAAACCGAAAACAGGCCCGGTTTGGAGACCAAAACTATATGCGCGCAAAACACTTTTACCCACAATTTTTCTTGTGGGTAACGACAAAATCATCAAAATTACAACAACCACGAGAAACAATCAGCTGTTGGGATAACAACACCTGGTACTGAATTCGCCTTGCGCATTTCTATCTTGAAATTGAAGTTTATTTATGGTTGCGTATTTGTGTAAAATTTGGAAATAAAATATAAACAATGCTCAGTATTTCATTTCATATGGCATTGGATGAAATGAGTATAAAATTCAAGAGCATCAACAGAGGAGCATAATATTGCAGGATAACACAAATCCGCTGCAGTTGCCTGCTTACATTCAGCTAAGCAATTTTCCGGTGGCCAATCCGATTTAAATCTCTCTTTCGTCACATCCCTGCGTAGTTTCTCAATGGCTGCATCAAATTCACCTAGAGATCTTCCATGCTTATTTATAAACTTTCCAACTTAAAATAAAGAGTATTGTGGTAGAATATTTATGAATTTTAGCACAAATTTGTACAAACTAGTGTTTTTTCGTTACAGAAAGAATTAACCTTAACTATTTTGGTGCATTTCCTTCAAATTAGCAAATGAAAAAACTTAAAAAATTGCAGAAAAATCTCCTTTTCAAGCACATTCATAATAACTACTTTTCTCCATGGACCTGATTTCTTTTTTCAATCATTGTTCAGAATAAAAGGAAGGGGAGATGTGAAAAAACACCCAAGGATATATATATATATATATATATATATTTTTTTTTTTTTGCATATAAGGAAATCGCTAATAATTTTTGTTAAGAATTTGCCTGATAGTATTTTCGTGCGAAACACGCCTTTCATCTGCTTTAAGCCGGAGTCATTGGTGCCGTATGTCGTATCGCTGTATCCGTATCCCTAACGTAATCAGCTGTTTATCGTTACGACGGTAACCCAAAACCCAATTGGTCGGCTACGATACGGTTACGACCTTAGCGGCACCAATCGATTGCATTGTGTCTCATAAGGTTGGTCGAATCAGCTGTTAAAAGGTTACCGATACGGTTACCGATAAAGCACCAATGTCTCCAGCTTTAATTAGCACATGACTATCATTGTGAATGATAACTAAGTGCGATATCTTCTGCATAGACGTCAAAATTCCAAAGTGAATGGATCACCTGATTTGTAATTGACTATCTCTGTCTCATTCTGTATCTCTTTCTATCACCCGCTGAAGATAGGCGCCGCCATATTGAACACCCTGTCAAAACGCTAAAAAGTAGCCAAATTGAACATCCTGTCAGGCAGTTGACAGATAAGATATCACACTTAGTCATCATTCACAATGATGACTATGTTCAACTTTCTCTGTTAACGATTTCCCCTTACATTTGAGATTGTTTATGTTATGTTTGTTGGGATCCGTTATCTCTTTTCACTTATTATTGGTATGGTGTATTAGCGACATTTTTGTCGCGCTATTTCCCATTGCCGAAGTTACTGGCTTTTGCGTTTTGTTAACTTCTATGTTTACGTTTAACGTTTCTACTTAAATTTAGAATTACGCTCTTACGTTTTTCCTACACATTTTCTTTCACTCTTTTCAATTTCGTCGTGTATTTGACGTAGGGTGGTGCTTTGGCCGTTCCGCAAGAAAAAGGTGAAAATCGGGCAATGACGAAAAAAAATTGTTTTCTTCCAGTAAAAAAGTTGTTTAGTGAATATTAAGTGCTTATGAAATAATACCAAATGATAGATAGTAAACATCTAATATGCTTTTACTATAACGTGTCTCTTTGAAAGAATATTTGACTATATTTTACACAAAACAATACTCACTTGAAGCCATGACATGGCACTTGTTGGAAATCTACTTTTAATTCTCTTTAATGCATGCAATTTAATTTGTGTTATGTTGTTAGTCTGATTATCTGTTAGTTTCTTAAATTTTTTTATTTTCAATACAACGCAGTCTTCAATAAAAAGCATTCCATTAAACAAAAGTGAACAAAAAATGACCATTGCGGTTTCTAAGTTGCGCCGCTGACTCACTCACAAATTGCTTTTCGTGTCTCTGCATCTTGTCATATTTGATATTAACAATTTGCATAAATAATTTGTAAGCATAGATTTAGTCTTGCTACGTGTAAGATTATTATGCGTGAGAGTAAACGCTATGAAGAAAAAATTTGTTTTCATGTTGGAAGTTGAGAATTAAAAAATAAAATAATTTAAAAATGGGAATTTTCCGAAAACAACAAACCTCCACACTTCATCTTCTGTATAATTCCGCCCAAGACTTGCAGTTTAATACGGTTGAAGATACAATCTAATTAGAGAGCATGAGCTGCTGCGCATATCTCATACCCGCCGTTCACAGATAGCATTCAAACAACGGTCCAATCCAGATTCATATAGGATTTCCCATATCTTGGTCCATATGCGTTTTCAATACTCTCAAATCTTCTCATACAGCTTACAGTCCAAAAAACCGACAGCTTCTGAGTGAGAGGATCGGCCTAATGGCTTGCGGTAGCAGTGCAAGAAGTCTAGTATGTGGCGTACTGGTTTATATCCCGAAAAGTTGTATCCACATGTTTTTCTATTAACTACGATTTCCAACCGCCTAGCCACTTTAAAAGTTTAACAATTCTCATCATCTTTGATATTAAACAATTGAAATTCTCCCTTCGTGCAAATAATAAATGTGTTTACTTTTTTAAAAACTTTATTTTTACAGCCAATTTCTTTGATATTCATAAAATCCGCCTGCAGTTAAAACGTGCAGAAGCTCGGATCGACTATTGCTGAACGAACAATTCCAATAATCTAGTATAGTACTATAACTCGGAAGTTTAACGTCCGCTCTAATCACAAAAGAAGAAACGGAGTACAATAATAACAACAATTGAAAAACTTTATCGAAATGGGGAACGTTTTTGCAAATCTATTTAAAGGATTATTCGGTAAAAAGGAAATGAGGAGATATTGATGGTCGGATTAGATGCCGCTGGTAAAACCACAATTTTGTACAAACTCAAATTAGGCGAAATTGTTACAACGATACCTACCATTGGTAAGATAACGTTAAAATGTGATTTGGAAATTAATTGGAGAATTAGGTATGTACATATTACATAATGTTTGAAGAACCACAGCAATGAGAGAGAATTATAGATACTAAGTACCACATATGAGGAGTTCCAAACAAAACCACTACGCGCTCATTAAATTTTTTTGAAGATGTTGATGGGATTTAACACCACTTTCTAAAATCTATGTAATAGTCTTAATTAGAAAATTTAGCCATTCTGGAACATTCCAAAAAATACGTTCCATAAAAAAAATTATGTTATGTATATATATATATATTATGTATGTGTGAGTGAGGATATGTTGAAGTATTTGAGTATCCCAGTACTTTTTAGGAGTATTAAAGGAATTCTTCGTAAAGCGTTTACGATTACTCAAAAAAAGGTGCGGTCCGATTAACACTGCGATATCACACGGCAGAATCAAATACTTCAGCTCGGAATACTTCTTCTGCCCATAACAAAAATATCATACCTTCACCTCGAACTCATGATACTTTATCGGAAGAAAGTACAGCGTACTAACGTGCAACTCTATGGCTGACCTACTGGTATACCTACGCCTTTAACCTCCCTCTATCCATCCCCTTCAATTCAAATAGTTTGCAAAGCAGACAATCGACAACCTGAAGTTGAAAGTACTCAGTTATACCGAAGCTGCTTTACAGCTTATCAAAAATTAAACTTCTGCAATTAAGGCGCACCTTAATGTAATAAATGATGGAGTGTATATATGTAATTACTGTCAGTGGCTTTGATATTATCAGTTAGACGAAAAACTCGTTGTCGTATTTTTCGGTGTTAGTTCTAGTAATAGTAAATAGTTTGTATGTATGTATGCACATATGTATGTTTAAGCTTCATTATCACCTTTCATATGACCCAAAAAAAATATCCGGTTTGGTGAAGATATTGTCATCTTTTTGGGTTTGTATGTGAGTTGTATGGATACATGACCTACATACATATGTACATATATTATACACCGACAAGTTCTAAGCCGATCTGAGAGGGCCTATGTTGTCACAAGCTCTTCGTATTATGGGATATTAAAGTGTACATTTGCCCAGAGTCCTGGTTTTAATGAAAATACATTTTCTAGAAATTCTGCCCACAAATTTGTATAGCTTTGCATATGGTACCTCTGCTAACGGTAAAAAAGAGGAAGCTTTAGTGGGGCTGTTCCGGCTCTATACAAATTTGAATACAAAAAGTGGAGAGTGTGCTTTACGTTACATAAAAGCAATATATTTTTAGTTTCCTTATGTAAAATTCACATTAAATGATGTAATACTTACAGTAACAGTAATGTAGATTTTGCAGTTTCTGATGTAAATATTTTCTTTACTATTTCGACAATAAGTTGCCACTCAATTTACATATTCCTATATGTTAAAAACAAATTTTCTATTTGTATATTTAACCGACTATTAAGTTCAAATTCCGTTTCCGGTAAATTCGACAATACGAATTTTGCTGGAAATAACATTATATTAGATACATATAATTGGTTGACAAATAAGGCATACAAGCATATATGTGACCCGGCCTATGAAAAGATGGCTTATGACTCAAAAAAAAATTACAGCTACTAAGAAACTGAAGAAATGCATTGTTTATCTTTAACAGCTGTTTCTCGCAATTTCCTTTTTGAGTCATAAGCCACCTTTTCATAGGCCGGGTCATATATGTAAATTTGAATTTAATATTTTTTATATTACACATATGTGTAGATAGATAGATAGATAGATAATTAATTGAGGATCGCACTGCGACCTTTGGTCTATTGAGCCCTCAATTGCTTCACAGCACCTCATCCAAGCCGACTTCTCTGATGAACCCTAGCAGTTCACCTGGCTTGAGGGATTTGATGTGAGAATGCTCTGGCCATGGAGAGCCCAAAAACTTAGCCCTACGTCTTGAGATTGCGTCACATTCCAGGACCACATGTTCCGCCGTCTCCGCTGATCGATCACAAAATCGGCATGTGTTGGTCGATAGTATGCACAGCTTCTGCATGTGGCTGTTCCAGCAGTAACTTAGATTGCCTCAGGCCTGGCATATTGCACCAGTGTTCTTCCCTCTTTTCCCTTTCTTCTACTAGTAGATGCCCTCTGATTTCCTGCGGGCCTACTGGCAGGAACGGCTCAGGACCAATAGGTCGTGTCGTTGCTGCTCCTCTTGCCAGGCTGTCCGCTTGCTCATTGCCCTCACTGCCCTGTGGCCAGGAACCCAGGTCAACAACAGTTTGTTGTGTGCTCCTATTTGATTTAGCTTTTCAACGTACTCAAGGGCTAGTGCTGATTTTATTTCAGACGCCGAGATCGCCTTGAGGGCGGCCTGACTGTCACTGAGTATGGCAATTGTTTCATTGGAGCATTCGCGCTGAAGGTTCAGGTCAGCACACTGGCTTATAGCGAATACTTCCGCTTGAAAAATGCTCGGGTGTGCTCCCAGAAGCGTTGATATCTTGGCTCTGGGTCCAATCCCCTCTGGCGTCTTCGAGCCATCGGTATACCATACTATTCTATTTAGCTGATGTGTAAGTGAATCACACTCTTTTCGGCGCATTAAATCCGCTCTATGTTGCGCACAAATTTGGCTGTTGCGGGTCATGCGGGCGTACAAACTAGCTTGTGCCGGTATTCAAATTTTATTATTAAAGAGCTATCACTCCGTCATGCCCGCTACCTGAAATGCCTCGCGTCCCGCGCATTTTCCAATTACAACAGTGCTTCTTCACATACCTAACCCATCTTCAGTAGAAAATTGTAATGCACAACATATTTACACACATACGTATCTGTAACCAAATATTCTTATCTACATAAAAGGTGTCACTTTGGGTCAGCGTTGCCGTTGTGGTACGGTTGTTTCGATCGTAGTAGATTTATAGGTTCTTTGGTAAGCTGTAGCATTTGGTAGGCAAACATATTTTAAACCATTAATACCTATCTTTCTTTTAAGAATTGGCTCTTATGAAGGCGTGTTGCTACGAAATGATTTCCTCTATTAAAATTTTGAGTTCGAACAGTAACACACAATGTAAGTGGACCAAGCAAACTTTATTTAGAAAAGTCATTAAAAAGCTAAAACGTTATTTTCACTTTTCCAAAGTAATCCTCAAAAACATATTGTAACGAATTTTGGGAAATTCCGCTTATCTGAAACCTTCTGCTAACGTTCGAATTGCTAAACTGTCGAATAAATCACTCCAATATTCAGTATTGCAAACTGGTCTTTATTTAGATAACATTGGGAGTAATACTTGACAATTATACTTCACAACCAATAGCGTGCGTAAATCAAAACATAACTGATTACTCAGCTTGCGCTGCTTTTATACTCTCCGTTGCTTCGTTCGTATATTTCTCTGAAGGTCTAGACGTTTCACCTTCTAGAACTTTTGTATCTCCTGCTTGGGTACCATCTACACATACATATATTTATTTATTTATTATTTAAAATCGACGACAAACTATGGTCGACTGCATAATATAAAAGATATATAAATATACAACTCAAAAGATAAAATTTAAGATATATCGAGATTTCAACAATGTTATATTACAAATAAATATATATTAATGAACATTACTCTTTAATTTCGGAATATAATAATAATAAGAAATATGAGCAGAAATAAGATCTTATACCGAGATCGTATACTGGCGGAATGCATCAGATTCCGCTCAGCATGATTTCGGAATGCAGTGGATTCCAATCTTCCTGTTGGAATGCAACAAGATTCCAATCAGCAAGTCATGGGAATCCGGCTGTGCTAAGAGTAGTGCAATGAGAATACGCCATCACACGGCATAAAAAAGTAACATGACCTGTGTTGTTGGAATGCACCGGATTCCAATCAGCTCGATGCCTGACCCATAAGATTATACTGCCGGAATGCATACGAATCCGGTCAGTGACTCATGAAAAAGCATATTTTTACGTTGTTGGAATGCACCAGATTCCAATCAACACAGTACTGTCTTGTTCCTTCTTAATGATACATGTTGATAAATGTTCCTCCATCCTTAAAGGAGATAGTTCCTGTTTTTTATGGAAGAAATAAAATGCCGGCAAATTTAAATTAGTTTGTATCTCTTAAATTACATGTATATTTGTAGTTTATGTTTTTCTTATAGCCATATGCAGGTTTATGTGTGAGTAACTACTTCAGCTAATGATTACATATGTTTGTGAGATATCTCTTCGTTGCCTTGTATGTATGTGTGTAAATGATGATTGATTTATTCATGTGCACAAGAGTGGCAGCTTGCTTTATTGTTGTTGTGTCTTTATTTACCAACAACATAGTTATGCTAAAATTCGCCACAATGTAAATATATGTATGAATATTTCGAAGCTAAAAATTGTACCCATCCAAATTTACATTTTTTATTTATTATGCTAAAAAATTTAAAATTACAATTGGTTTAGCTCAATTTTGTTTTTCGATTTTAAGGGTTAATAAACTCAGCCCCATTTTTTTAGTTTCACCTTTTTTGCTATCGAAATTTACTCTTTTAAACTAGAGCATACGAAAAAGTTGATTATCGACAGTTTATTAAGTATACGAGATCAAAGGGTACAATAAATATTTTGGTATTCTGCAAACTGATTTTCTGGTTTTTCAATTTGCGGTGTAGCATCATTGATTTTAGCAGCCAATTCGGGCGCATTGCTCTCATCTTACTCTCAAAGGTGTGTTGAGGTAATACGCGCACGTTAGTGAAATCATTAATTTTCTTGTTAAGAGTTTTCATATATTTAAATATATATTGGCGTATAAAAAAATACAACCCAAATTAACTAACGTACACTCGTCCAGTATACGTTTGAAGGTGTTGCTACACATACAGTTGTGAACAAGACAGCAACATATATTTGGAAAAATCCGAATTTTTTAAAGAAGTGGCATTATTATTAAAGTTATAACTGATATGTTTTCATTTGACCTTCAAGAACTTATGTAAATGCTTTTGCTCATTTTTGAAATAATTTGAAGTGGTCATACTGTCTCCCTATTTTCAAAACTTGCTTTGGCAAGCACATTTTTGTTGATATACATATATACATTGTACGAGTTGGAACGGAGGTAAACCCCTTTTTCTAACGATACGTATATTGATACTCAAGCTCCGTCTTTCGAAATACTCAGCCTGCAAGAGACGGCGACGCACAGTGTCGCGATCCCATATAAGCGCGGCCAAAAATACTTGTCCTACAATTTCGCTGTAGTTCATCATGGAGCCTACACTTACTGTAGATAAAATTTTTTTAAATATAAACAAAATTGGACGACTGCCACGCCCCCTACACTAGTGGGTGGTAAAACTAAAACTGCAGCTTCAATATGCATGCTACTAACGTTTATTTACTTTTACATTGGAAAAATTCAATTTTTGGTCTGATTTAAAATTTATGAAATTTGTAATATGTGTAACAGAATTTGTAAACGTCATTCCTTTGCAAAAGAAAAACCACACGTCAGAAACATCGCCAACCGCAATAGCAGATATCACTATAAAGTAAGAAAGTGTAAATATCGCAACTTAGCGCACATTCTCACTAGTCTTAATTTTGAGCTAACATTATTTGTGACAATATATCCAAAAATTGTGTTGGAGTTAGGATGAGTTTTTTTATTCTTTCACTTAATTTTTCCCACTTATAAAAAGTAACGGTACTCATCACCTGAACGATGAATAAATAAAAAAGTAGGGTTGCCATTTATGGAAAACTTCCAAATATAATGAAAAACTCATTTGAGATATTTACATTTACTAAGAAACTCTGAATTTAAGTTTGTTTCAGTGATGTTTTTCATAAAAAACCGTGGGCAAAATTATCAATTAACAAAATTCCAGGTTTAAGGAAGTCCCGATAAAAGCGCGTAATTATATTATTAAAAATTCTGTTCGAAATGATTTAGTGGGGGTATTCCCCATCGTTTGTCAAAGTTTTATAAAAATATCGATGAACTTTTTTGACTTTTGGCCGCTTCGCGACACTGTGCGACGCGCCCATTTCTCTAAGGAAGTGGTTATTAGTGCGGGAAAAGTTTTTTTTATCGACAAGAATAAAGTTAAATGAAGAAGTGGACATCCGTTTTTAAATTCCTCTTTTTATTCTAATTTTCGTTCAAATACAAAATAATAGCCCTAACTTCAAATAATTGATCGCATGAAAACATATTTCATACTTACAGAGAGTAAACAACTTTTTTAAGAATAACAAAATTAGGTTGAACCAAAGGAAGCGATATTTTGTACCTTCTAGCCTCGAGTAATATTCTTCCAGAGACCAGATCGTTGACTCTGTGTTGAATAACTCTGTGCTGTCGCTAATTTAATGCACATGACTGTAAGCGTATTTTAAATCATTTTATCATGCTAAATTTGTTGTACAAATTTCAAATATAAATATATACATGCACTATATTTATCATTGAACCTTTCAACAGCTTTTCGTTTTGCTCGACTAGACTTGAAATTGTTTACTTTTATCAATATACTTTTATTGATTCTATTTTAGTTGTAAAGTTGTATTTGTAAATTGATAATAAAAAGTTTGTTAGTTTATTTGCTAAAATTTTACTGCCAATGTGTGACGTACTATGTCCTCTTAATATAATTTTATCTATTTGATACGGACTTTCATTCGTGCTATATCTGCCATATGTGCATGTACATTAGACCGTATTGAAAAACGAATTATGAATCGGTACCACCAGGTTTCAAATCAATAAAAACTTTGAAAACTAGCAGACCTTTAATGGTTAAAGCTTTTTTGGGTATTGAAATATTACATACTCCGAATTTAATGAAACTTCAAATTTTTTCTACATTTCGGATCTTTTTGGAAGCAGAGTATAATAATTTAGGTATAGTTCCTGATATTTCAAAGCTTACTCTTATTTATTAATTGATTTTTTAAAGGCTGGTGTAACCATTGCTCCGTGCTCTTGAAGCCTATGTTCCAGTCTCCAGTTTTGATATCTGCTTAGATCGTGTAGAACAATGTGTTATTTGAAGGAACATGATACTACGGCTCAGGTATAGGCCTATCAGTTCTTTCTTGTCTACAAGCTTTAATCAACTATGCCATTTTCTGTTTCCCTTAAACCAGAATAGATAGCTTAATTTCGCTTTGTTATGCTGGTGTGTCGGTTGAAGCCTTTGTGAAACAAAATGTTTTCAAAATAAAGTTATGTATACCTAAAGTAAACAAATTGTATAGTTTATAATTTTTTATACTCAATTAAATCAATTTTTTATGATTTACTGTTGTATAGCGAATTTTTATTTAATTTATAAAAAAATTGTGGAACACATTTTTATCTTCGTTCCCAAATTATTTTAGAACATCCCTAATTCATATTAATACTTACAATTTGTATATGCTATTTTAGGTAGGGAGAATATCCTAATAAATAACGCAATTCAAAGTGCGAATTCGTGTCTTAACATAGATATGAACACATGTTTATAAGCGTACACACATAAGTACATACAACGGGTATATTTTTGGAGTGACCGAACTTCCTCATAAAAATAAACTATGTTTTGGCTTAGCTGTTAACATTTTTTTATTATTTTAAATTTAGCATAAGCAAATGGTTTATTATTTATTAACAAGTGGTTACGCTGTATTTTTATACTCAGCGTGCTTTGCACACAGAGTATATTAACTTTGATTGGAAACGGTATAAAGGAATCGAGATAGATATAGACTTCCATATATCAAAATCATCAGTATCGAAAAAAAATTTGATTCAGCCATGGCCTCCAGCCCGTTAACGCGATAACTTGAGTAAATATTGAGATATCTTCACCAAATTTGGTACACGAACTTATCTTGACCTAGAATAGATTGGTATTGAAAATGAGCGAAATCGGATGATAACCACGCCCACTTTCTATATAAATAAAATTTTGGAAAACACAAAAACCCTTATTATTTAGTAAATAATACACCTAGAATGTTGAAATTTGACATGTGGACTGATATTGAGACTCTTGATAAAAATTTAAAAAAATTTTTTTAAATGGACGTGGCACCGCCCACTTGTAATAAAATCAATTTTACAAATATTATTAATCATAAATCAAAAATGGTTAACCTAGCGTAACAAAATTCGTCAGACAGGTTTCTTTTACTATAAGGTATGCCTTGAAGAAAAAGTACGAAATCGGTTAAGGATCACGCCCACTTTTATATAAAAGATTTTTAAAAGAGTCATGGATGAATAAAATAATCTATATCTTTGCAAAAAAGAGCTTTCTTTATATCAATGGTATTTCATTTCCCAAGTGGATTTATAACAATAAATAGGAAAAACTTCAAATTTAAAAAAATGGGTGTGGCACCGCCCCTTTTATGACTAGGCAATTTTCTATGCTTCGGGACCCATAACTCGAAGAAAAATTAAAGGATCGTTATGAAATTGTGTACATATATTTTTTTTATAGCTGAAAATATTTCTATTAAAAATGGACGGGATCGGTTAAAGACCACGGCAAATTAGACAGAAAACATGTTTAAAAGGGTCGTAGACTAGAATAATAAGCTATAACTTAGCAAAAAATTGTTTTGAATCAATGATATTTCACTTGTTAAGTTTTACTGTAAGAGGAAATGGGGAGACATTTTTTTTTTTAAACGGGCGGTGCCACGTGTTTTGTAACAAAGTAATTTATCTGAAATGAAATGTACAATTGAAGCTTACGCTGAGTATATAATGTACCGTCACACCCGAACTTCGACACCTTTACTTGTTATTTATTATGCTTATAAATTAAAAATCAGAATTTTTCTAGCTCAATTTGGTCTTTCGATTTTAAGGGTTAATAAACTCAGACCAATTTTTTAAGTTTGACCTTTTTTCTATCTAAAATTATTCTTTTAAACTGGAGCATACGAAAAAGTTTATTTTCAACCATATATTAAGTACACGAGGTCAAATGGTTCAATAAATATTTTGGTGTTTTGCAAACTTATTTGGTGGTTTTTCAATTTGCATCATGTGGCATTATTAATTTTAGCACCCAATTCGGGCGCATTGCTCTCTCTCATCTTACTCTGAAAGGTGTGTTGAGGTAATGCGCGTACGTTAGTGAAATCATTAATCTTCGTGTTAAGATTTTTCATATATTTAAATATACATTGGCGTATAAAAAAATACAACCCAAATTAACTAACGTACACTCGTCTTATATTCCAGTACATGCTTGAAGTGTTGCTACACATACAGTTGTGAACACGAAAATAGCAGCAACATATATGTAGAGCGAAAACTATACGGTAATTCTTTACTTTAGCTCACAATTGCTAAAACTCGTATAAAAATATCAGGAGACGCGTTTTGGACCCAGGACCACGAATTTTATTTCTGTCAAAAGATATTTCCAAAAAACCGAAAAATGACCTCGGAGAGCTCCGAAACCGGGAGTGTGATCCATAGTATTTTTGCGCCGAACCCCTTTCTGCATTGGCGGCTTTCGGCCGCGATTATAAAAAATTACCCTGGGTGGGTCCAACACCGGTTTGGAGACCAAAACTATATCCGTGCAGAACACTTTTTTTGTAGTTACAACAAAATCATCAAAATTACAGCAACCACATGCAAATTTTCAATTTTGTTTGCAAATATCTCTGGAAGGAAGTAAAATTTTAAATTTCCGCTTTCGGATTCGTGATCCTGGGTTCAAAGCGCGTCTGTGGACACCCTTTACCGATACTTTTGGACGAGTTTTAGCAGTTGTGAGCTAAAGTAAAGAATTACCAACTATACAATCCACTTACAACCCCGTTTTCGGAAAAATCCGAATTTTTAAAAGAGGTGGCATTATTTTTTAAAGTTATAGCTGATTGGTTTTCATTTGACCTTCAAGAACTTATCTTAATGCTTTTGCTTATTTGTGATAATTTGAAGTGGGCATACTGTCGTCCTATTTTCAAAACTTGCTTTGGCCAGCACAAAAATTATTTGCGAGTTGGAACGGAGGTAAACCCCTCTTTCTAACGACACGTGTATTGATACTCAAGCTCCGTCTTTGAAAATACTCAGCATGCAAGAACCGGTGATGCGCCCATTTTTCTAAGGAAGTAGTTATTCGTGGAGATAAAGTTTTCTTTCATCGACAAGAATAAAGTTAAATAAAGAAAAACAGCAAAATAAGAAATTAAAAAAATAAAAAACAAGAAAAAAAAATTGCGGAAATTTCTGTACGGATTGTGGACATCCTGTTTCTGAATGATTAAAATTTCCCTTTTTATTCTAGTTTTCGTTCAAATACAAAATATTAGCGCGTATGAGTTATATATCCATGATCTGGAATGATACAAAGTTTACTTTACAGCTTGCCTTTTTCTCGTCCTAACTTCCAATAACACTTGTCGACGGCCAAAATTTACCAGAGACGGCGTTATGATATTCGTATGTAAAACCACCCCCTGATTTCGAAAATCGAGTTCATTTTTCATTCTATGGTACCGTTTTTGAGATATTTGCAATTTTCCGTTATTCGAAAAAACCAAAAAGGTGGCTCCATTCAATTACTTATATCTCACGAACGGGTCAAGCAATTGCAAACAATATACATTATTTTTTGCTCAACCATATAGTTTTCGAGATATTAGCTCATCATTTCAGATTTTTGTTTTTTTTTATGAAAAAATATGAAAAAAAATTACTCTTTGCGAGGCCAGCATTCCAAAACAACAACTTTTTTTTCAGATAGTTTTTCTTTACATAAAGCTCCGTTTAATTAGAAAAAAGATAAGCTATCACTGAAGAAAATCGATGTAAAACTACGTAAGGTATAAGTGATCAAATAAAAATACCCAGGTTGCGCAACTTCAATGTATGTATACATACATATATAAAAGGTATAAAGTGCAAATGGGATATTATCCGTATAAACGAATAACACCATAACAATGATAATACTTTTTCTTTAAATAAATCAAATAGTACTTTTAATACTCGAATTGTTTTATAGTAGGTAGAGTGGTTGCATCGAAAGGAAGAGTGGTTGGGTTCGAAACCTGCTGTAGGCATGTAGTTATAAACATGTATTTCCGTCACTTATGGGTAAGTATTCAGGTAGATTTTCAAAATTATTAGATACAGAAAATTTTTAAAGCCTACATCTAAAGCAGGTATTATTTTCTTTTCCCGACTTCGTATAAAAAGGAACCTTTCTGTCTAGGTAAGATTTAATTTTTACAATTTTATTCTTGTTCCGAGTATAAATATGAGTTAATGCGCCTTTAAACTTCAAAATATCTGCAAGGCTCGCCGGAGATAGTTCAGTTCATAAGTCAAATTACAAAACCGTGATTTATTAAAAATAAAATGAGTAAAAGGACGCGAGAATTTGAGTGTAATAACGATCCAGATATGTTCTGTTTCATGTGTGGCCAATATACTATCATAAGGCGACGACGAGTGTTCTCAGATCATATCAAAACTTTATACTCCAAGTATTTTGGCATTGAGCCTAAAAATTCTGAAAAATCATGGACACCGAACACTTTGTGTACATCGTGTCGAGTAGAATTGATTCAGTCGGAATCAGGACAACGAATAAAATTTGATACACCAATGATATGGAGAGAACCTACTTGCCATTCAATAGAGTGTTATATTTGTCAAACAAAAGTACTTGGGATTGGAAGATCAAGAAGAGTAACCTATGCCAGCGTACCTACAGTGACATTACCAGTATTACATTCAACGGCAGTTGCGGATCCAGTTCCATTGTCAACAGTAATATCTGAGTGCGGGGAATCAAGTTGTACTGAATTTCGCATGGGAAACGAGAGAAACGTTCTGTCACAAGCACAACTTAATGATTGGATAAGAGATTTGGAACTATCCAAGGAAAAGGCCGAGATCCACACTTCTCGTATGCAACAATTTAAATTTGTGTTATCCGATGTTAAGGTGATATATTGTAGAACTCGTCACGAACCATTTTCCAAACACTATACCAAGAAAGACAGTACATGCTACTGCAACGACATTCCTGGTTTATTCAAAGAGTTTGGTCAAATATATGATTCAAAAGAGTGGCGATTGTTCATAGACAGCAATAAACTGAGTTTGAAGGCTGTATTATTGCATATTGGTAACAAAAAGCCTTCTATCCCGATCGCACATGCAGTAAATACAAAGGAATCCTACGAGGAAATGCAAAAACTACTCAAATTTATCAAATATGAAGAGCATGATTGGAAATATATTTCTGATCTCAAAGTCGTTGCAATGCTATGCGGTCTACAAAGTGGCTACACCAAGCACTGCTGCTTCCTCTGCAAGTGGGATAGCCGAGCTCGTAAGGACCACTACGTCAGAAATGATTGGCCGGAAAGAGTCGAGTTTACCGTTGGTGTGGATAACATCAAATACACCGCTCTTGTCAAGAAAGAGAAAATCATACTTCCACCCTTACACATCAAGCTTGGTCTCATTAAAAACTTTGTTAATGCTTTGGACAAAGAAGGCGAAGCATTCGACTATTTGAAAACAATTTTTCCAGATATTTCTCAAGCCAATATAAAGGAAGGTATTTTTGTCGGACCACAAATAAAAAAGTTGATCAACAATAATAAATTCAAAGGACTACTCTCATCAGTTGAGGCAGCAGCGTGGGAATCCTTTGAAAAGGTCGTTGCTGCTTTTCTCGGTAGACACAAAAGCCCTAACTACGAGCAGATAGTGAATGACTTAATCAATAATTATGCGAAAATGGGTAAATATTAAAGGCCTATTAAAATTAATTTCCCAAAATTCTATAACTTGTTTACCTAACTAATATTTTCTTTCCAGGCGTAAATATGTCGTTAAAAATTCACTTTCTGCACTCACATTTGAGCTTTTTTCCGGCAAATGTTGGCGACGAAAGTGACGAACATGGCGGAAGGTTTCATCAGCAAATGAAATTAATTGAAAATCGATATCAAGGATTCTGGGACGTCGCAATGATGGGTGATTACTGCTGGTTTCTCATAAGAGAAACCGATCCTAAACTGAATAAGCGTCAAAGTCGACTACATAATAAAATAAAATTAAGATAAAGATTGTTAGAATATAGTACAAACATAAATAAATTTAAAAAAAAAAAAAAAGTTAAAAATATAGGTAATTTCATTCATAAATTGAACTTTTAACTAAATAGAAACAGAGAATAGCTAGATATTTCACTCTTCTTTATACCATACATACGTTTTGAGGTATACGTTGAAATTGCTCAACCTGGGTATTTTTATTTGATCGCTTATAACTTACGTAGTTTTGCATCGATTTTCTTCGATGATAGCTTATCTTTTTTCTAATTAAACAGAGCTTTACGTAGATAAAAAATATTTGGAAAAAAAGTTGTGGTTTTGGAATGCTGCCCTCGCAAAAAGTAATTTTTTTCATATTTTTTCATAAAAAAAAACAAAGATATGAAATGATAAGCTAATATCTCGAAAACTGTCTGGTTGAGCAAAAAACAATGTATAATGAGTTTATAGCAAATTTTATCGTCTTTCGGATTCTGTATTACATTTTGCAATTGCTTAGCACCTTCGTGAGATATACGTAATTAAAGGGAGCCATCTTTTTGGTTTTTTCGAATAACGGTAAATTGCAAATATCTCAAAAACGGTACCATAGAATCAAAAATGAACTCGATTTTCGAAATCAGGGGGTGGTTTTACATATTTCATAACAGCGTTTCTGGTAAATAGAAAAAGTTGAAATTCGTGGTCCAGTGTAATTGACCAAATGAAAACATATTTCATACTTACAGAGAGGATACAACTTTTTTACGAATCACAAAATGCGGTTGAACCAAAGGAAGCGATATTTTGTACCTTCTAGCCTCGAGTAATTACACAGGCCGACAAGAAATTTGACCATACTTTCCTAAAGGTATGCTGAAAAACCACTGAATTAACGTAGGTATGATGCAGTAGACACAAAAAAAAAACAAAAAAACAAAAAAAAAAAAACAAAAAAAAAAAACAAAAAACAAAAAAAAAAACAAAAAAAACATGGAGTCATCACCTAAAATCATCAATAAACCGCAAAAAGTTCAAACACAATCAAAAATATAAAAGACAAAGAAAATAAAAAAACATAAAAAACCAAAAAAAACATGGAGTCATCACCGCCACGTCTGTCTACGTTTCGTGACTCTGGGCTCGGCTGAGAGCGGTAAAAATTCTTCGAGGTTTGTGAACTTGGGATGAAGGCTTGGCTTTGTGGGCTACGGGTATATAAGCTTGGGGTTTCGGGTATTACGGTTTTTGGGCTTGGGGTTTTGGCATTGCGGTTTGCGGGCTTGGGGTTTATGTGTTAATAGTTTGTGGAATTGTGTCTTGTGGGCTTGTGGTGCTTAAGCATTAGGTTTATAGATTTAAAATTGCCGGTTAGAGGTTTTTGGGTTTGGGGTATGTGGGATTGGCGCCTGTGAGCTTGGGGTTTGTGGGATCGAGTTATTTGGACTTAAGATGTGTAAGCTTGAAATTTGTAGACTTATCGTAAGAGGTATGTGTTCTACTGCATCATACCTACGTTAATTCAGTGGTTTTTCAGCTATAGGAAAATTAGCAAATTTATAAACTTTAAATTGCTCTATCTTAGCGAAAAAAAAAGATATTTGAGCAAACTCAACGCCATTCGTAAGAGAAAGACTTCTTCTTTAAGATGATATGTGTGCTTTAAAAAAAAATCTGTCGTTTATATATAACCTCAAAAATAGGCAAAAACGGTGTTTTTTGCACATTTAGGTTAGGATATATCAAAATAGAGCAATTCTGCGTCCAGATTTGAATTCAGCGCATCGAAACCCTTTAGGAAAGTATGGTCTGGTTTATGGTCAAAAAAATCGGTCCCATTTTGTCGGCCTGTGTTATCTTCCAGAGACCAAATCGTTGACTGTGTTGAATAACTCTGTGCTGTAGCTAATTTAATGCACATGACTGTAAGCATATTTTAAATCATTTTATCATGCTAAATTTGTTGTACAAATTTCAAATATAAATACATATACATGCACTATATTTATCATTGAACAGCTTTTCCTTTTGCTCGACTAGACTTGAAATTGTTTACTTTTATCAATATACTTTTATTGATTCTATTTTAGTTGTAAAGTTGTATTTGTAAATTGATAATAAAAAGTTTGATAGCTTATTTGCTAAAATTTTACTGCAAATGTGTGACGTACTATGTGCTCTCAATATAATTTTACCTACATAATTAGTACGGACATTCACACGTGCTATATCTGCCATATGTGCATGTAAATTAGACCGTATTAAAAAACGAATTATGAATCGGTGCCACACCAGGTTTTAAATTAATAAAAACTTTGAAAACTAGCAGTCCTTTAATGGTTAAAGCTCCTTTGGGTATTGAAATATTACAGACTCCGAATTTAACGAAGCTTCAAAATTTGTCTACATTTCGGATCTTTCTGGAAGCAGAGTATAATAATGTCACGGATATTAGCATCACTAAGCTATACCATCACTAAGGCGATGCTAAGGTCATGCCAAGCAGTATTGACGTCTTATATAAGGCAGCCGAAAGAGATGTCACAGACAGATGCATTTACTTATACGCCTATGTGTACTCGAGTGACTGTAAACTACAAACATTCACATAAACGAATAAATAATTGCGTCTACACCATGTGCGAATACGAGTAGCGGAGAGTCAATACGCAAACACATGCATATAGCTGAGAAGTTTGAGAGCTCATGGACAATGCTAGTAGATTCTGGAAAAATGCGAACGAGGAAACCAAAGGGTATAAAAGGCAACAGATGTAGAGGCGCTGTAATTCAGTTTGAGTTGGGCTATCAATCAGTTTGATTAAGCACGCAATCTGGCGGCCAATAGTAGAGTTTCATTTGAGTTATTAATCAGTTTGGTTATTAAGCCAGCGAGTAGCAAAGTATAAGTGTTATTGTGAAGTGCTTTAATAAAGGCCATTTTTCCATTATTCAATATTGGAGTTATTTATTCAACAGTTTAGTGATACAAACTCAGCAGAGGATTGCAAATAAGAGGATTTGCAAGTAAATTCGTTACAATAATTTAGGTATAGTTCTTGATATTTTAAAGCTTACTCGTATTTGTCGATTTATTTTTTAAAGGCTGGTGTAACCATTGTTCCGTGCTCTTTAAGCCTATGTTCCAGCCTCCAGTTTTGATACCTGTTTAAATCGTGTAGAACAATGTGTTATTTGAAGGAACATGATACTGCGGCTCAGGTACAGGCCTATCAGTTCTTTCTTGTCGACAAGCTTTAATCAACTATGCCATTTTCTGGTTCCTTTAAACCAGAATAGATAGCTTAATTTCGCTTTGTTAGGCTGGTGTGTCGGTTGAAGCCTTTGTGAAACAAAATGTTTTCAAATTAGAGTTTTGTATACCTAACGTAAACAAATTGTTTAGTTTATAATTTTTTATACTCAATTAAATCAATTTTTTATGATTTACTGTTGTATAGCGAATTTTTATTTATTTTATAAAAAAAATTGTGAAACACATTTTTATCTTCGTTCCCAAATTATTTTAGAACATCCCTTATTCATATTAATACTTACAATTTGTATATGCTATTTTAGGTAGGGAGAATATCCTAATAAATAACGTAATTCAAGGTGCCAATTCGTGTCTGAACATGGATATGAACACATGTTTATAAGAGTACACACATAAGTACATACAACGGGTATATTTTTGGAGTGACCGAACTTCCACATTAAAATAAACTATGCTTTGGCTTAGCTGCTAAATTTTTTTATTATTTTAAATTTAGGATTTTAATTTTATTTATTAACAAGTGGTTAAGCTGTATTTTTTTCACTTTACTTTTTTCTGCAATCGTAGACATTATTTTTAAGGAACAAACTTAGACCTAAAAGCTAGGTTCAGAAAACCATCAAAACACGATCTTGCTCCAATAAGAAGCACGACGGAAGAGAAGCTCGGCCTAAAATCTCTTCGGAGGTTATCGCGCCTTACATTTATTTATTTTTATTTTTTTTATTTCAGAAAATACTTATCGTTTTAAAAGCTCAGAAGCATTGAAGACTTTTTATTGATTTATCATTTACCGCTCGGAGTTTTCAAATGATGTAAAAGTGAAACATTCACTGCATTATTGGAAAGTAAGCAGCACAGTGTGAGTTTAGTTTCTACATATCCACACCCCTTTTTGAGGGATCCACCATATCCTCCTACGCAGACAACTGCACAATAAGAGTAACAGACTTGGACTGTTCCATAGATAAGTTGTGCTTCAAAATAAACAGTTATATCCCTTGTCTCCCAAGTTTTTCGCCTCATCTTATTTGGTACGACATGGATGTCATAACGCTTCCGAATAAAGTACAAAAGATCCTGCACGGGCTAAAAGATAGGTAGATGTTGTCGAAGAAAGCGGTAGCGACTACCGAAACGAAACGGTATGCTCGACCGAAAAATTCGGCAGCCTCAACCAAAAAAAAATATATATAAGTTACCATTGCTCATCCATCTGCCCGTCTACCCGTCGGCCTCTCCCTCTGAAGGCTCATCCTCACATGTACAACGGTATTGAAATGAAATTTGACATACCTCTTCTTTCTAGCACTAACAAGGCGGAATCGGTATATAACCTCGCCTTCTTGTATATAAAATATTCCCTATAAATAAAGTTCTTCGATATTTCACTACCTAGTTGAGCTATTATCTTCGCACGAAGAGTGTCTACGTAGATCTGGAAAAATATAAAAAAAAATTAATAAAAATGGCCTTAGCACCATTACTTATTCAAAGAGTTTTTTGTCAGCTTTCGGTAGGAGAGCCACAGAACGGTTAGAGGTTAATTGACGAAATTTGACACGCATCTTCTTCAAATAGGACTTGCTCCGGGAAAAGAAACTAATTTGGCTGATAACCACGCCCACTTTCTATTTAAAAATACAAAAAATACGATTTTACGCCATATCTCTGTAACTTATAAAGACATAATTTTGATAAAATTTAGTAGCCTTGAATGTGGAAATTAATTAGGCGGCCTTTCAGATCAACTAATCTAATTAATAAAGACATAATGCTAATATTTAATATGTACAATCTCGTAAGAACGAGTTAAAATACCTACATGTTTATATAATTGTCCTAGGCAAAAATCGCAAGAAACGGTTAATAACCACGCCCCCTTTTTTTATATACTGCTGGATATATAGATGAATAAGCATTGCTTACCCTCAATTTTCTTTCGACAGAGGCTGTCGATTTATTCGCATGACTTGGATGCTACAGAAACAATAGACGCATCGAAAAAAAAACAGATAGAAACGAATTTATTCCAAAACAATCCCGAGAGAATATGATTTCAAAGAAGCTTAGTAAATTTTTTCCATACAAACAAGCATTGATCCCAAAAAGCACCGCAAATAATCCTCGGAAGGATATGGAGTCTGGCACTGCCCCGATTTTCGCAAACTCGATCTATAGACTCAGATATTAAATGCTATTGTATTGGCCCAGCTATAAAATAGCCCCGAGAATTGCATTTAGATAGTCCTCGCAGGTGACTGACCCCGCGACTACCACAGCTGCCGAAGAAGAGCGACTAGAGATCCCGTTGCAGCCGACCGACCAATACCAGCCCGTTGGTACGCCTATCCGACCCCGCCCGGAACACGCAGCCGCTGTCCAGGTAAACCGCGTCGCCGGCCTATTTTCTCTCTCTCTCTCTGCCCTGGTACGGGCTCCGTAGCCCACCGCCGCTGCCGTCGCACCGTCGCCCCTCTGGTGCCCGCCGCTGCTACGACGTCCGTTGGCCGTTCGCCATCCTACCGCCGTTGAGCCGCTGTATCCGTCCCGCCGCTGCTACGACGACCGTTGGCCGTTGGCCATCCTGCCGCCGTTGAGCCGCTGCACCCGTCACGCCGCTGCTACGACGACCGTTGGCCGCACGCCATCCTACCGCCGTTAAGCCGCTGCACCCGTCACGTCGCTGCTACAACGACCGTTGGCCGCTCGCCATCCTACCGCCGTTAAGCCGCTGCATCACCGTCCATCCAGTTCGCTGGTGCCGTCACTTCGTCTATACCGCTACACCCATCCGTCCGCTAATACTGTCCGCCGTCCAGCCACTGCGCTCATACTACTGTACCAATCCGTCCGCTAATACTGTCCGCCGTCCGGCCGACGCGCTGATCCCGCCGCTGCTCCCGGACAACCGTACCATCCCGCCCGCTACTGCACCGCCGCTAAACCACCGTACCGACCCCTCCGCTACTACTACGCCTATTAGCCACCGCCTCCATCTTTGCACGGAAAGCTGCTGTCCGCCTAATATCCCCAGCCGTGTGTGCGTGCGTTCGTAACACATAAATATCGTGTATTTACTCAGTAGGGGTTTGTGGGACCTTTACCCGACTCTGGATTGACTGAGTGTTACCCCAGCCTTAGACAAAACCCACCTCATAAATGTTCAAAATATAAAAATTTTATGATATGTACAACGTACATATTTTAATTTAAGATTTCTTAAGAACTCGTATTAAAGAAAGACGCTACTAAACATGTGTGTGCTTAAGTTTTTTAATTAAAATATTTAGTTTATACATAACGTTTGCTTTATAATTGCTTTCGAAGAAACCAACCATTTATCAAACGAAACTGAAGATCAGTAAAAGCTCAAAACGATCACTTATAAATTTCATATGAATGCATTGTTCCGTGACAATATGAACATTACGCTTAAGATAACTGACGCACTCAGGAAACGGAATTGTATTAAAGAAACGCAAAATATCACTAAGCTACCTTCGCTTATACAACCATTGTATGGGAATTGAATTTAAATGAAAAAATTACGATAAATGAATTATATTGAAGATATAACAATAAAAATTATATACACAATAAAAGTGTGAACTTATGACATAAATAGTTAGGATAATAAAGTATACGAGCGTAGTAAAAGAAACTGAAAGTGAAAGCTAATCATGTATTAGGAACTAATAAAAGTTCGCTTAAATTAACGAAGTAGCTTGAGTCAGGTTTTGATGTCAGTCATTGTGACCTAATGAAAACCAAGCAAAACACTATCTCACCGGAATTTTGCAAGAGAATAACCCTGTTATTTTTCTTAAAAGTATAGTAGCATGGAGCAATGGTACAAACCTATGGCCTGGAAGTAGGCAAAGTTATTAATTAAACTCATCTTTTATACAAAAATGCAATTCTCCAGGCTTCAAAAATGTCCCGTTTAGAATCTTCTGAACCTTTGGAAACCAAATTATAGAAACTTCAAACCTCTTCTGCTGTAACAATGTAGAACGAATTTCGAACAAAATGAACCTTTTCGGCGTTTATGCTAAGATTATAACTCTCACTCAAACACATTTGATAGCTCGGACTCCCTTTTTTCTATAAAAAAGATTGTTCTCACCTCTCTTAATAATTAATGTATAATACGTTTGCTTCTGTTCTCTTTAAGTATTTCGCTGGGCTGATGAAATCTCTTCTGTAGCTGAGCAGTCTCAATTCGCGCTTGACAAACCGCTGCCCATCAAAGACTTGACAAAAAAAAAAAAAAAATTTATTAAAAGTTATTATATATATATATATAAATCGATCGCGTGAACAGGATTAGCCTGGTTTCATTGGGCGACTTGAGGGCAGCGCGCTGCCACAACGTACATTAAAAAAAAAAAAACATGCCTTATGCAGTTTACTTTGTAGTGACTGTTTAGCTGTGTTTTTTTTTTTTATATATATACACATTTGCACCTAAACTTTATATGGACTGCTAAGTGCATAAATTTATATACACTTATGAAATTGTCGCAATAAAATTACTAAAAAGCCTGCGTCACCACTATTCTCCTTTTTCAATTTTGGTATGCGTTATACACTTACCAAGAACGTTTGTGTCTACTATTTTTTCATACACTAATACTATCTGTGTTTTTTTTACATCTATATACATATGTACTTAACATTATATGGACTGCCAAGTACATAACTTTATCTACACTTCTGAAATTGCTGCGCAGGAAATTAGTACTCCTAACTTTCAATACGCATTATACTCAGATGCAACTGAAATGTGTGTCTATGTTTTAGCTCTACAAATTGTGTGTGTCCACTATTCACCGCAGCCGATTCAGCTATAGGTTATACACTATGGCCAACAGAGGTGCGTGTCTCCAATATTCGGTACAGCCCGTTCTGTAGCTAGTTATTTAACCACTGCCGCTAGATGGGTCTCCTTAACATTATCTAAGCGATGGCAAGCGCAAATGTAGTTGTATATACATTAGGGTGGTCACAAGGTATATGGTGAATTTTATTTTTTGTTCTATCTTTCGGGGCACCCTCCTAAAATATGCTAATAGACCAGAAAATGATTATTGAAAAGTTTCAGGCCAATCCGATAATGTTAAAAGGTGCCTCATTGAGGTCAAAGTTAGGAAAAACAGCTATTTTTCAGAAAAAATTGTAGTGCTTCGTCAGTAAAAGTGACACCATTTATGCCAGGAACTTGACTCGTATACCATTGAATATTGTAATATCCATTTGCATGGAAATTAAAAATTAGGGATATCCACTGTGGCCTGATCTGATAAATGCTAAATACTGCTAAAAATAACCGTTTTATAAAAATATTATTAAAATCAAAATCAATACAAATAAAATTACCTATCGAATGGTGTACGAGTCAAGCTCCTGGCATAAATGGTTTCACTTTTACTGACGAAACACAAAAAATTTTTTCTGAAAAATCGCCGTTTTTCGTAACTTTAACCTCAATGAGGCACGTGTTAACATTATCGGATTTCCCTGAAACTTTGTATGTATCATTTTCTAATCTATTGGCATATTTTATGGGGGTGCCCTAGCAGAAAATCTAAAATTGATTTCTTGTGGCCACGATGTATACCGCTAGAAAACCGAAAAAAAGTAATTTAGAAAAAAAATCGTTTCCAGCAGGTTAAAAAAGAAAAACTTAATTTAAATTTTTCATTTTAATTATGAATAAACGTAATGTATTTTACTACGAAAACCAAATAACTTATGCCAAAATCAATTAACATTTGCTTGGCAAATAAAAAACAAAAATTAAACCAGATCCAAAAACTTAGCTGGCAGTGTCATAAATGGGTAAGAGATGTTTATCAAAATGCAAATACAAAAAGAAAGCAAGAAATAGAAAACCACAACACACGTTGAATAAAAGTAAAAAAAACAAAAAGACCAACAGCACGAGATAACCAAATATAAAATCGGAGATTGCAATATTTATGAATGAAATGTGACTCTTTCAAGGGAAAACGAAAATAGTACCACATAAATAAATAAATACAGATAACTTGGACATAAACAAAAACGCAAAACTGGTGCACATTTTGGTTGGCTGTTTGCGAATTATGCAGACGCAACAAGTTATCGAATCAGAAATATTGCTTGAAATTGGATTAAACATTTAAAAAAAAGTGCCCTTTTTAGCTTCGGAGATGAATGAAATTTTTAAATTTTTTTGTTTAAAATTATTGAAGTATTACAATACATATCTGTATGTAGCTAAATTAAGGCCAAGAATGGGTGAAATTCTAGAAGATCTCAAAAGACAAAGAGGCTAGTTACGGACTTCTGGCGTTAGTATATCTCTGTGCAGGGTAGCCATTCTAACCCAACCTTACCGTGGTTAAAATCAGATTAATACGCTGATTGCGAAATTACTGTCCTGACCAGGGGCGGAAACTGTTATTCCTTTTATAATATAATTCCTTGCAAAACTTCTAATTGTGGACTTTTAATATATTTGGATCAAGATACAAATTATTTTCGGATTTTTATTACCTGATTCCGAGAGAACTAGTTAAACTGGGGCTTTTAAAAATAAAAGTCCGGAAATAAAAGTTAAATCCGGACTTTTATTTTTTAAGGCCAAAATAAAAGCACGACTTGATAACAAAGAAACGGCTTATCCGAACTAAAATTTTTTTTTTTCGTTTTGTTTTCGCCGTTTCTTTGTTATCAAGCCGGGCTTTGATTTTGGCCTTAAAAAATAACAGTGCGGATTTAACTTTTATTTCCGTACTTTTATTTTTAAAAGGCCCAGTTTAACTAGTTCTATAGGACTCAAAAAATAAAAACACAGATTTTACTTTTATATGTGGACTTTTATGGAAAAAGTTCGAAAAATAAAAAGGATGCATGTGAAAATCCTCTGGTGGTCTACATATTTTGTTAGTCGTTGCGGGTCGCTACAACTATGTCTGCAGTCCTTTCCAGTCCAGATTCCTTCATCGACAACGTTTAGGCGCCGCTGCTATAACCATTCATCCATCACAGCGATTTTTTGTTTGTCTTCATTAATCCTACTTCTATTCTGGTTCTTGCCAATTGATATTCACAACACTGCGACATCTGTTGCAGAATGAATGTGAAAATTGGACTTGTTTGATGGCAATGCTGCCATAGTGTCATATTTTATTGACCCGTGCTCTGGGATGTATAACAACAAAAATTGTTAATACATCCCAGAGCACGGGGGAAGGGGACGCTTTTATGACTAAGCAATTTTCTATGTTTCGGGAGCCATAACACGAAGAAAAATCAACGGATCGTAATAAAATTGGGTACACAAATTTTCCCTATAGCCGAAAATATTTCTAGTAAAAATGGACGGGTTGAAGACGGCGGCAACTTTTATTTTTTTATTTTTATTGTATTTATTTAACTTAGATATAAAACAAGTTTAAAAGGGTCGTAGGCTAGAATAATAAGCTATAACTTAGCAAAAAATAGTTTTGAATCAATGATATTTCACTTATCAAGTTTTATTGTAAGAGGAAATGGGGAGGCATTTTTTTTAAACGGGCGCTGCCACGTGTTATGTAGAAAAGTAATTTATCTGAAATGAAATGTGCAATTGAAGCTCACGCTGAGTATATAATGTTCGGTTACACCCGAATTTAGACACCTTTACTTGTTTTGGTTGCGAATAATTGAAGAACTAATTTTAACTGAGTTTTATGTTTTTATTTCATTTATGAATCTAACCCACCCTAATACACACAGAAAAATTTTAGTTTACACTAATTGTTGCCTATACATACATACATATGTATGTACGTACATACAAATATTCCATCATTATGGCATTGTCTTTTGCTTATTGTAAAATTTATTTATTGACTTTGTTTCTGCCTTTGTGCAGAGATATTATTTCATTTATACAGTAGCAACTAAAAGATAAATAGCAGATGCAGTCAGTAAAGAATACAAATGGAAACAGAATATTTTATTTTGTTTTTACAACGATAAAATTACCGATAAAGCAGACTGCTACCGCCCATAACCATAGATACAAACATACATTCATACATGGGCGTAAATATTTTTTAAAACAATCAAATGGATTAAAAAAAAATAAGCGATGACAAATGCATAAATATTAAGATAAAGAAAATGAAGTTGATTTGTCATAATAAAATGCGTACATGCATGCATGCCAATAAATTTACAGTGAGGCTCACAGAAATGGCACAATTTCAATAGAACACTTAAAATTTAAATTAATATATTTTATTATTTTAATTGTGTTTTTTTTTTCTTGGGAGAGGTCGCTTTAATTCATTATAAATCCGAGTGTATTAAGCTTAGATGAAATAAAGTTTAAAAGTTTACTCGGTATAGTAATTCCATTTATAAGGGAGGGAGAGGGCTATGGAGAAAGGATGGTACAATAGGGAAAAGAAAAGGTAGAGAGAAGGGGGAATACTATTAGGAACAGGGAGAACAATAAGGAAGAGGCATATTGGAGAGGCTGGGGAAGGGAAAGACGGAGATCAAGAAGATTAAGAGAAAGAAAGTCTGAGCAAAAAGGGTGAGAGGAAAAGGAAAGTTTAGGAGACAAAAAGAGGGACTGAGAAATTGGATTTATTTTAAGATTGAGTAAAAGCAAAACTTATAAACATATCTGTTAAAAGGGGATATAAAAAAGAGGTAAGTAAAAATACAACACCCAATATAACTTTCATAGGAGTTTCTTCATCTTTATTGATCTTTTTTTTATATTCCTTTCCCACCCTATGTTCATAAGTTTCTCTTTAATTAACACTTAATATAAATCTACTTCTTATTGCCGGCTAGGCCTTGCTAAGCGAACTAAAAAGGATGCTCTGGCTCAGAAGCTATTTTTGTCAGAACCTGCTTACGAAAGCAGAGATAAAAAGGCGGTCTCCATTTCTCTGGAAGAACCAGGTGGAAAGCAATTTATGTTCCCTTAGTGTCGCCAATTGGCGCTAGTTAGATCAGCCAAGCTGGCGTGATTTGTTTGTAAGTTTCTATAAAAATCGGCATATTTTCACCATTTTTGTAATTTTGTTTTAATATCAATCTTTTCATCATAAAAATGCAAATTCGAAGCATTATACATCTACTTCGAAACTTGGAGCATCACTTCCAAAAACATGGAAAAGTTTCGAAAGTTATATTTTTTCTAAACGGTTTTATTGTTTTGTTCTAAACTTTAAATAAAAAAAAAACTAAAAACTGGTTTAAATCAAATTTTGTTCTCGAATGTTTGGAACTTAGATTTATGTTTCTTTGACACTGGATTATTATGGACAAATGCCAGAGTTCTGCGCTCAAACAATCTCCATGTAAACACATACTACTACAAAAAAAGTGCGCATGTATTCGAAGCTCTGCGGGCGTTGTGCACCACTGATAGGATAGGATAGGTTAGGTGGTAGCTGCCCTGACAACACGAAGGTCCGTTGTGATACCACATACACCAAAAATAACGGTGACTTAGATCTAGCTACTTAGAGAATCGTCGGGTAGCAACGATAAAGCTCCGAATGATACCGATCTCAACTTTGGATAAATACTCGGGAGATCCAAGTGAGTCGCGACCGAAGTACTTTCGCCTAGTTCTGGCAAAAGCTGGGCAATCAAGCATAAAGTGATTTGGTGATTCCACCTCATCATCCTCCATACAGCTGCAGCAGGATGGAGTTTCCCGTATATTGAGACGTACCGCATGGATATCCATGGGACTGTGCCCTGTCAAAACCCCAATGACCATTGATAGGTGAGCCTTAGTGAACCCAATTATTTCAGCAGACCTGCCATCCACTTTCGACCAGAAAGATCTTGCTACCCTGCAAGACGTGGTGTCCGCCCAACGTTTGCTGAGCTGACTCGAAGCCCAGCTATGGAGGAGCAATCCACAGGTGGCCACCGGGATCCCGAAATCCCTGCAGTCTTCTTCATCCGGTTCAGTTGTACCGATGCGGGCTAAGAGATCCGCTTGACAGTTACCTGGGATATCACTATGGCCCGGGACCCAGATAATCTTAATTGTAAAATAATTCGATGCAATCGCAAGCGAGGTCAGGCACTCCCAGACCACCCTCGATCGCACTGTAGTTGAGCTCAAGGCCTTGATATCCGCTTGGCTATCAGAATAGATGTTAAATTCCCTAACCGTAGTAGCACTGGATAGCATTCCATCCACCGCATTCTTAATCGCAGCAACTTGCGGCTTAAATTTAGCTCTTGCCAAAAGACCGGCCACCGTGGTGTGATGGTAGCGTGCTCCGCCTACCACACCGTATCCCCTGGGTTCATACCCCGGGCAAGCAACATCAAAATTTTATAAAAAAGGTTTTCCAATTAGAAAAAATTTTTCTTTCGCCCCTCGGCAGTGTTTGGCAAGCGCTCCGGGTGTATTTCTGCCATGAAAAGCTCTCAGTGAAAACTCGTCTGCCTTGCAGATGCCGTTCGGAGTCGGGATAAAACATGTAGGTCCCGTCCGGCCAATTTGTAGGGAAAATCAAGAGGAGCACGACGCAAATTGGAAGAGAAGCTCGGCCTTAGATCTTTTCGGAGGTTATCGCGCCTTACATTTATTTTTTTTTTTTTTTAAGAAAGTCCATATCCCATATCACGAAGCCTGACCAACGACCTTGCCGCGGCCGCCTTTCCCGCAATATCTACTGGGTATATGTTCAGCATGACGTTCAGTGCCAAGGTAGGTGTTGTTCTGAGAGCGCCATTGATACCGATCAGCGCCGTCCGTTGCACTGACACTAACATTTTGGAGGTGCTCGCCGTGTCCAAGGCTTTCCACCAGACCAGCAGCCCATATAGCAGAATCGGTTTGACCACCATCTCATAAAGGCATTGTACTACACTTGGCGGGAGTCCCCAACTCTTTCCGATAGCCCCTCTGCAGCAGTACAAGGCAATGGCGACCTTCCTGGCCCGATCTTCCACATTGGGTCTCCAGGACAGTTTCTTGTCCAAAAAAATCCCCAAATATTTAACCCTATCAAAAAGTACCAACGGTACCCCTCCAACCGAGGGAGTTCTGAAATCGGGCAACTAATATCTCCTTGCGAAAAGAATCAATTCCATTTTTCCCGGGTTGACCGCCAATCCACAGCCCACCTAGCCACAGTATCCAGGTGCCCAGAAATTTGCCTCTGAATATGATAGCGAGGTCATCTGCATAGGCAACCACCCGACAACCATTGTCTTCCAGCTCCACAAGAAACTCGTTGACTACCACAACCCAGAGGAGAGGAGATAGGACACCCCCCTGTGGCATACCCCTGCACACCTTCCTCTTAATTATGGCCCCTCACCACTCCGCTGCGACAATTCTGCCGCATAGAAGTTTGCTAATAAATTCAACCAGAGCCGCCGCGACTCCTAAACCCACCAGAGCTCTTTCGGTTGCCCCCGGTAAGACATTGTTAAAAGCCCCCTCGAAAGGCACCCAGAGCATACTCTTTGTGTTCTAGGGACCCCGCTATTTGCTTTACAATCGAATGGAGAGCCGTTTCCGTCGATTTGCCTTTGCAGTACGCATGCTGTGAAGCCGACAGTAACCCCCGAGGTATCCTTTCCCGTAGGTTCAGTTCAATCAACCGCTCAAACGTCTTAAGAAGAAACGACGGGAGACTGATTGGCCTTAAATCCTCTTAGGTCGTCAAGAGAATCCGACCACCAGGGCGGCTTGCCCTTCCCCCTGTAAATTTTCAATGGGCAGGACAGCTGAAAGGCGCTATTGCTTGCCGAGGTGAAGTTTTCCACCAGAAGCCGCTATCCGGAGCCGATTGTGTAGTCGAAAAATCTTCAACCGCACCTACACCACCAACTAACGGCGACGGAGCCGGAACGTATCTTGAGGTCCGCCACGGTTCTAACGGGACGTGGGAAGGTGCAGCATTAGCCTACCAGCCGTTTCGATAGGGTTTCACCACGACCTACTAAGGTGGCAGAATACCGCACCTACCAGCCCAAAGTCATCAATTCCTAAACATAGTCAAAATCAAAGTCCCTAACAATCCAGTTCGTCACCGTTGTGTACCGATCTTGACCCTTAACAGGGTCCTCCCTCCCCTGAGCTCGGCAAAATGACTCAGGGGTGCGGGTTTTATCGAGTTGTCCTCTCTAGATCCGCCATTATCAGTATAAGCAGGGGCACCTCGTGCAGGACGTGATAACTAATCACGCGTGACATTCGTCACTATGGCCGGTCTAAGACTGATAACAGTCCCTGATCCAGAGCCTGGAACCACTTATGATATCCAAGCCAAGTATTTTAGCCCCCTGTGCACCACTGAAATTAATAATTTATATTATTATATTATATACATACATACATATACGAATTTGGGTATAAAACTCTATTCAACGATCAATGGACAGATAACGTTGTTATACTCAGCTGAGCAGAGCTCACAGAGTATATTAATTTTGTTCGCATAACGGTAATCCGTAAGGGCATATACTAATCGAGATACATATAGACTTATATATATCAAAATGATCTGGGCGAAAAAAGAAATTCATTTAGCCATGTCCGTCCGTCCGCCGCAAACACGATAACTTGAGTAAATTTTGAGGTATCTTAATGAAATTTGGTATGTAAGTTCCTGGGCACTCATCTCAGATCGCTATATAAATGAACGAAATCGGACTGTCACCACGCCCACTTTTCGATATCGAAATTTCGAAAAACCGAAAAAGTGCGTTAATTCATTACCAAAGACGGATAAAGCGAAGAAAATTTGTAGGTGAGTTGACCTTATGACGAAGAATAGAAAATTAGTAAAATTTTGGACAATGGGTGTGGCACCGCCCACTTTTAAAAGAAGGTAATTTAAAAGTTTAGCAAGCTGTAATTTGGCAGTCGTTGAAGATATGATGAAATTTGGCAGGAACTTTGCTCCTATTATTATATGTGTGCTAAATAAAAATTTGCAAAATCGGAAGACGAACACTCCCACTTAAAAAAAAAACTTTAAAAGTAAAATTTTTACAAAAAATTTAATATCTTTACAGTATATAAGTAAACTATGTCAACACTCAACTCCAGTAATGATATGGTGCAACAAAATACAAATATAAAAGAAATTTCCAAAATGGGCGTGGCTCCGCCCTTTTTCATTTAATTTGTCTAAAATAATTTTAATGCCATAAGTCGAACAAAAATTTACAAATCCTTGTGAAATTTTGTAAGGCATAGCTTCTATGCCGGTAACTGTTTTCTGTGAAAATGGACGAAATCGGTTGAACCCACGCCCAGTTTGTATACACAGTCGACCTCCTGTCCGTCCTCTTGGCCGTTAACACGATAACTTGAGCAAAAATCGATATATCTTTACTAAACTTAGTTCAAATACTTATCGGAACTCACTTTATCTTAGTATTAAAATGGGCGAAATCCGACTATGACCACACCCACTTCGATATCGAAAATTTCGAAAAATGAAAAAAATGCCATAATTCTATACCAAATACGAAATAAAATAATTAAAAAAAATGTTTAAGTTAAACGGTTTTATTGAAAACAATACTTACATGAAATAATAATAATACGAAAAGCTAGAAGAAAATAATTAGGTAGGTCCTAGGTACTAGTCATCACACTCCTTATCAATCTAGGGCGTTGATCAGACAATTAAATAAAAGCGTCGGGCGCGTGAAATTTCTAAAAATGTGAGGCGTAGCATAATCTGATTAAGGTTCAGTTGGTCTTATATATGACTATCAATAGAAATATGACGCGTCCAACGCTTTTATTTAATTGTAGCTACTTTACAGAAAGTACTCACCGGTTTGTGTTGAGAGGGCTGGTGGGCCGACTATGGTTTTACGGGTGAACGGCGGAGCAAAGCTCGATGATAATCCAAGACCTTGGTGCTTTCACGGTTGTGCTGGTACTGTATGTGACCGCTTCTATGAACGATGGGTTTCCTTCTATAGCATTCACAATTTGGCGTTCTATCCCTCGCTGCGTGACTTTCACCGATTCTTTCGGAAAGGCGTTATTTTAGCTCACCACTGGTCCAATAGAGGCATTAGGTGCGGAGGAATTAAAGAACAACAACTCATTTGGTTTCACAATATTTTTATTGCGGCAGATTCTTCTGAAGGCAACACGAGCACTCGTAACATGGAATGTTATAAATAATTCATATATATACACAGATGTGTTGTTATTATTTATTGTATTCAAAGGAAAACCTTTGATTCGCATAAAATGAACAATTCGCACACGATATCTGTTGAACTTGCAAAAGACAAATTTAGCACACTTCTATGCTTTGCAAAAATAGAATATAAAGGAAGCGGATTGATTCGCTATAGAGCACAAACGCGCAGCAAAATTAGGCAACTTTTCAATAATATTTTCCGATTTTCAAAACTATTGTGCCAAACTAGATATATATAATTTTTCCGAAAAATATTTTTTTCTTAGCAAGTAAAACTGTTCTGCATTGGCAAAAGATGACAACAATAAAAATTTTATTCTGATAACCAATGGTGGTGGTTTTCTGACAGATGGCGATCATGCCAGATCGCCATCCTGCATTTGCGGCGAATTAAATTTGGTGGATTTTCGCGGTGGAGGCTGCCAACCGTCCCATCTCCCCTTTGTACATACGTATATCCATGAATTTATATCTATTCCGTATCTTGTACTGTATTTTATTATGGAATTGTATTATAGTGAATTACCCGCATAATCCATGAATTGTATTTACCCTTTAAATTCCCTATTGGGAACACTAATGGACGTGTGGCAGCCTCCACCGCGAAAATCCACCAAATTTAATTCGCCGCAAATGCAGGATGGCGATCTGGCATGATCGCCATCTGTCAGAAAACCACCACCATTGGTTATCAGAATAAAATTTTTATTGTTGTCATCTTTTGCCAATGCAGAACAGTTTTACTTGCTAAGAAAAAAATATTTTTCGGAAAAATTATATATATCTAGTTTGGCACAATAGTTTTGAAAATCGGAAAATATTATTGAAAAGTTGCCTAATTTTGCTGCGCGTTTGTGCTCTATAGCGAATCAATCCGCTTCCTTTATATTCTATTTTTGCAAAGCATAGAAGTGTGCTAAATTTGTCTTTTGCAAGTTCAACAGATATCGTGTGCGAATTGTTCATTTTATGCGAATCAAAGGTTTTCCTTTGAATACAATAAATAATAACAACACATCTGTGTATATATATGAATTATTTATAACATTCCATGTTACGAGTGCTCGTGTTGCCTTCAGAAGAATCTGCCGCAATAAAAATATTGTGAAACCAAATGAGTTGTTGTTCTTTAATTCCTCCGCACCTAATGCCTCTATTGGACCAGTGGTGAGCTAAAATAACGCCTTTCCGAAAGAATCGGTGAAAGTCACGCAGCGAGGGATAGAACGCCAAATTGTGAATGCTATAGAAGGAAACCCATCGTTCATAGAAGCGGTCACATACAGTACCAGCACAACCGTGAAAGCACCAAGGTCTTGGATTATCATCGAGCTTTGCTCCGCCGTTCACCCGTAAAACCATAGTCGGCCCACCAGCCCTCTCAACACAAACCGGTGAGTACTTTCTGTAAAGTAGCTAATGGTCCTTCGTCGCCATTGACGAAACCAGCCTCTCAACAATATAAAAAACACGTACATACATTACGTATATCCCCAGAATAAAATTTGGTGGCTCCCGCCAAAACCAAATTTCTCCCGCCAGAATTATAATTTCCCGCCAAAAACACATTTATATATATATATATATATACAGTATCACCCCCATATACACCTGTACGTAAAAGCGGTGCATAAAAAAATTTCGAGGCAAATCCCACACACACTTGCACAAAGTTAGCTCATTGCCCTTTAATACTTGAGTCCCTTGCGGTATAAATTAAATACATATCTCCACATTTACATTGTTGACGATACCCAGCAAAAAATTCGGCCACTTTCACATAGTCTGAAATACCCAGCAGCAAATTCTGCAGGTCATCCCAACTGGTCTCAGACTACTCCCAATTAATCTAACTGGTCCTAACCTACCCACTCTTGACCGATAAGAAAGCTTCTGCCTTTGGTATTCCCTCATAAATAAACACCAGGCAGTCCCAAAAAATTCCCAAAATAGCTAAAGTAAAACTAAGCAAGTCCCTCTTCAGAATGGCTACCGTCGTCGAAAATAAATTTATATCCGAAACGGATCTCTTTTCGGATTACTGCGCTCGGTTCGGCACAACCGAGATCCAAGATAACACCGAGGCATCCCTAAAGATAAAAGACAAAAATATTGATGTGTTCTGGGAAAGGCTACAGAGCGCATATGACGCTGTCGTGGAATCTGATGACAACGATCTTCCCGTCGACTTTAAGGCCTCAGCCTTCAATAAATACCGCGCCTGCCTGATAGCATACGAGGACACAAAGGCAAGAATGGGCGATCAGCTCCAGCTAAGGTTACTAAGCAATACCGTCCCCGCTACAACTACCACTCCCCAAGAAAATTCCGGGATGCACCTCAAATTACCCGCCTGTGACACCGAAGTCTTTTACGGGAGTTATGATCAATGGCCGTCCTTCCGTGACATGTTCACGGCGGTCTATATCAACCACCCCAAACTCTCGAGCGCCCAAAAACTGTACCACCTCAGGTACAAAACCCAAGGGAAAGCCGGCCAGATAGTAAAGCAATTTCCACTGAGTGATGACAACTTTTCTCTGGCTTGGGAAGCTCTTAAATCCCGTTATGAAAATAAAAGAGTCCTGGTCGACAACCAAATAAAATCCCTCATGAACCTCAAGCCCATTCCGACTGAAAACAGCGAAGACATCCAGCGATTGCAATCCTCCGTTAATAACTGTCTCCAGATATTAGCAACCCAACAAGTCTCGACAGACAGTTGGGACCCCATATTAATATATCTGGTAACCTCAAAACTGCCGGAAAATACAGTTGCGCTTTGGGAGCAATCTTTAAGCTCCAGAAGAGACCTACCGAACTGGTCCAAAATGGATCAGTTTTTGACTACTCGCTACGAGATAGTGGAAAGGGTGGATCAATGGCGACCAGCCAAATCCCGATATAACCCACCCTCCACTAATTTCTTAAAGCCTCCCACAAGTCAAAACAATCCCCAGTTCAGGCAGGCTCAAACCCCTAACCAAAGCCGCAACCCCCCGCAGAACAACAACTACTCTCAAACTCGCACAAATGCTCATGTGGCCGAGCATCAAAAAGTATACGCCTGCAGAAAGTGCAAGCAGAACTCCCACAAGCTACAAAGCTGCTTGCATTATAAAAAGCTGGCAATCCCCGAACGGAAAAAATTCGTGAGAGAAAGCAATCTCTGCGAAAACTGCCTGTCACAGACCCACCTCGTAAAAGATTGCACAAGCACAGGAACGTGTCTATACTGCCAAGGTCGCCACAACTCCACCCTCCACGATACCGGAATATCACACCAAACCAATGGCCCTCGAAGAACGGCAGCCCAAGTAGCAACTACTCAGGACGTTACCAACCCAGCTCCCAACGAGGAACTTCCAACCACCTCAAACGCTGCCCGCATCCAATCTTTGCATGCGGAAAATGATAGCAAGATCATTCTCCCCACAGCGATAGTGTCCATAGAACACCGAGGGGACTGCTTCAGGCTCAGAGCCTTAGTGGATCAAGGGTCAGAGCGTAGCTTCATCTCGTCGAAAGCTCAAATCAAGCTAGGCCTCCCATATACCCACTCCCTATTTGAAATATCGGGAATGGGAGGCGGAATAGTACAAACCTCCAACAAGCTATGCTCACTGACCCTAGTCTCAAATGACCACAAGGTAAAAATAAAGGCCCAGGCAATCGTGCTACCTCGGCTCACTAGGCAACTCCCAACACTCACGCTAAATAACGACCAAATGCGTAAATGGTCCCATCTCAAGCTAGCAGACCAGAACACTCAGAACCCCTCCCAAATTGATCTGGTATTAGGCAGTGATCTTATCCCACAAATAATGCTAAATGGCATAGAAAAGATCTCGCCCACACTGCTAGCACAAAACACGATATTTGGCTGGATAATAAGTGGCCAAACCCCCGAAAAGGTCGGATCACACTCCTCTCAAGCGTGGGAAGTGACGAATGTCCAGCTGAATGAACAGCTAAGGCAATTCTGGGAAATCGAAGAAATACCCAGAGTGCGAGTGGAAACCCCAGAAGATAAAATTTGCGAAGACTTTTATCAAAGCACAACCACTCGCATGGATGACGGTCGATATATGGTTCGGCTCCCCTTTAAACCAACATTCCCGAACGATATCGACCTAGGTCAGTCCCGTACTGCAGCCCTACGACAGTTCCATGGCATGGAACGTACTCTCGCAAAAAAGGGCGATCTCAAGCAGCAATACGACCAGGTACTCGAGGAATATCTGTCCCTAGGCCACATGGAAGAATGCAGTCCCAATGAAATAGAATCCCTGGGGAAATACAGCTCATTATATCTCCCTCACCATGCAGTCGTAAGGCCAGACAAAAAGACAACAAAAGTCAGAGTTGTGTTCAACGCCTCTAAAAAGTCGGGTTCCGGTCACTCCCTCAACGATGTTTTATGTACCGGACCAACCCTCCAACCCGATCTCCGACTTATGTTGCTGAAATGGCGAACATATAAATATGTGTTTAATGGCGACGTCGAGAAAATGTACCGCCAAATTCTCTTGCACCCCGATGACCGAGACTACCAACGGATAATATTCCGAACCCCCGAACACAGTCCAATAAAGGACTACAAGTTAAAAACGGTCACCTTCGGGGTTAACTGCGCGCCTTTCCTAGCTATTCGCACTCTACATGAGCTGGCGAAAGACATAGCCGATTCCCATCCACGCGCAGCCCCAATACTAAAATCCGAGACGTATGTTGACGATATTTTATCTGGCAGTCATGATCTTCAATCAGCCGAGCAATCCCTAACAGAGACTATAGACGCTCTCAATTCAGCCGGCTTTCCCCTAAAAAAGATCACGGCAAACCATCCCAACATCCTCCAAAAAATATCGAAAACTGATCTGCTGGAAACAAACTTTCTCGAGTTCGAAAAGACTAGCAGAGCCAAGACCCTGGGCATCCAGTGGAACGCCCTAACGGATACATTCTCGTATACCGTCGACTCAAATCCGGCATCCACTGCAGCCACGAAGCGGCAAATCCTCTCCTCCATTGCGAAACTTTTCGATCCCGCAGGGTGGCTGACGCCCATAATGATCCAAGCGAAGATGCTCATGCAAGAATTGTGGTTAGATGGGACCGAATGGGACGAGAAGGTTAAACCCATCCGTCTAGCCAAATGGGCGCAGTTCTCTCAAAACCTTCCCTCTATCTCAGCCATCCAGATACCCCGATGGATGAATTTCACGCCCGATCAATACGCTGAGCTCCACGGATTCTGCGACGCCTCAGAAAAGGCTTATTGCGCAACCCTGTACCTAAGAAGTACCGTCGGTACTCAGGTCCACTCTCACCTTATAGTGTCCAAAGCAAAGTGGCTCCTCTCAAAACTATTAGTCTGCCACGCCTGGAGCTATGCGGAGCGCTCTTATTAGCAAAATTAGTCGCAGTAGTCCAACCCCATCTCGGCCTAAGTCAAAAAAAATTAATCATGTAGTCCGACTCGGAAATCGTGCTAGCCTGGCTGGAAAAGCCACCCCACTCGTGGAAAACTTACGTCTCTAACCGAACAGCGCAGATCATAGACCTCGTTGGAAATGTCCCTTGGCGACATGTGCGAAGCAAAGACAACCCCGCGGATCTTGGAACCAGAGGATGCAGCCCCGACGATCTCTCTAACTCATCGCTATGATGGAATGGTCCAGAGTGGCTTTCCCGACCCCCCGAGGACTGGCCAACACCAACGGCCAGAAATGTTGTACCCCCCGAACTTCGCCGAGTCGAATCACTGCATGCAGCGGAAGAGTCAGAAGACTTCTTGGAACGGTTCTCCTCCTATTCCCGCGCCCTACGCGTAACAGCGTACATGTTGAAGTTTGTAACTCGGCTGAGAAATGCTGTAGGAGGCAATCGTACCCCTAACGATCCCGCCCTCTCTTACGCCGACGTCATGCGCGCGAAAAACCGTCTGCTAAGCTTGACTCAGTCGAGATTCTTCGCTTCCGAAAGAGCCTCCCTCGAAAATTCAAAACCAATCGGAAAGCGAAGTCCCCTACTGGCACCTGACCCCTTCCTGGATACAAACGGGATTCTCCGTGCCAACGGAAGATTAGTAAACGCCGACATGACCTACAATGAGTGTCATCCTATCATTCTCCCCGAAAAGGCGAGATTTACTTCCCTCTATATAAGGTTTCTACACGAGAGCTTCCTCCATGCGGACCTCCGCCTCCTGCAACAAGCTATGAGGCAGGAATTCTATACCCCCCGACTCAAACCTCAGCTAAAAAAATGTATTTTCCAATGTAAAGTCTGCACCATCCATAAGCGACAAACGCAATCCCAAATAATGGCAGCTTTACCCCCCGAACGATGCACTTTCGCGCCCCCCTTCACTACTACTGGCGTAGACTTCGCCGGCCCGTTTCAAATCAAAGCGTCGATGCTCCGATCTCCAACCCTCGTAAAAGGTTATGTGGCCGTTTTCGTTTGCTTCACTACCAAGGCGATCCACCTGGAATTGTGTTCGGATCTCACTAGCAAGGCTTTTCTCGCTGCCTTCGCCCGGTTTGTAGGGCGTCGAGGGTACCCGAAGCAAATGATGAGCGACAACGGCACAACATTCATTGGTGCTAAGCGAGCTACCGAAGTAGAGTTCGTCACCTTCCTCAACGAAGTCTCGACAGATATTGTCAAAAAGTATGCGCCACAAGGCATCGATTGGAAATTTATACCCCCAGGCGCACCCCACATGGGCGGATTATGGGAATCTGCCGTCAAAAGCTTTAAAACCCATTTTAAAAAGGTTGCCGGAACACACAGCTTCACATTTGAAGAATTTTCGACTCTATTAATTCGTATCGAGGCCGTTCTCAATTCTCGCCCTATCTCCCCGCTTTCCCAGGATCCAGCGGATCTCACCGCCCTCACACCCGGCCACTTTCTCCGAGGCGCACCCCTTCTCGCCATCCCCGAGCCGAACTATGAACACCTCTCTATGATCAACCGGTGGGACCGGTTGAAAGTTTTACATCACCAATTCAGCAAACGCTGGAAGAATGACTATCTCATGGAGTTACATAAGCGTTATCGATGGCAAACCGCTCAACCTCCCCCTAAAATCGGCGATCTAGTCGTCATTAAGGAAGACAACCTACCCCCTACCGAATGGCGCCTAGGACGCGTGGAAGACACCCATATAGGAAGAGACGGCCATATCCGAGTCGTCGACGTCCGCACGCAAAATGGTGTGCTCACCAGGCCTATCACAAAATTGTGTTTCCTGCCACCAGCGGAATTCGACTCAGAAGCCCACGGTTCCCTACCATCTCCCCAACCAACTACAGTCCATTAAGATTACCTATCGATACCATCTCAGAGCATAACTTAATCATCCCGTATCTCTCACAGGCAGTCCCTAACCTGGCGTTTCCTCTCAGACATACCACTAATACGCATTCATATTCTCTTTCACAGATGGATCGTCAGCGCCCTCCGGTTCCCGCACCACGCCGCTCGCTTTAATCGCGAGTCGTAGTGCCCACAGCCCCGCCACGACACACCAATACCGCGATGGCCGACTACCGGAAATGCCGATTGTGTATGCGGCATCACGCCCTCTTGAGGTGCCCTGCCTTCTTGGCCATGCAACCGCAACAACGCGCACTAATCGCTAGGGCACATCAATATTGCACCAACTGCTTGGCGCTGTCCCATCGCACCGACGAGTGCACCTCCACCGAACGCTGCTGGGTCTGCGGGCATCCCCATCATACCCTATTACACCGGGAAACCGGAGGTCGCCACCCGTCATATGCCGTTCCACCACAGCAGGAGGCTCGTCCGACATCACGCCGCCCGGAGCTGCACCGTCGCATTTCCGCAGCTCATCGTCGACATCGCCAGCCACCAGCCACCCATCGTTCTTCGAATGCATGACAACCTCAACGGCTATTAAATGTCGAAAATCGCACTATACGATGCACCGCCACCGGATTGCGCACGTCAACGGGAGATGGGACGGTTGGCAGCCTACGCCGCGTAAACAAATTGTCTGATCAACGCCATAGATTGATAAGGAGTGTGATGACTAGTACCTAGGACCTACCTAATTATTTTCTAGCTTTCCGTATTATTATTATTTCATGTAAGTATTGTTTTCAATAAAACCGTTTAACTTAAAATTTTTTTTTTTAATTATTTTATTTTCAAGCTTTAGTCTTTATTTAATTGCCTATTATTTCTCATTCTATTTAGTTCATTTAGTGACTCCTTATTACAAGGACTCTTTCCTGACAATTTGTTACAACCTAAGTCCTCAATACATAATCCTTCCAAAGACTTTACTCGACTCTGCGCCACGTATGCTTGTCCCTCCTCCAACTCCAAAATATTTTGATGTCACTTCTACTGGACTGTATGCAATATTTGTTCCAAATATGAGCCAAATCGGGCATCATAGGTCGATTTCTATTCATGTATGTATTATGTGTTCGAAATATGGACCAAATCAAATCGGACCACAAATACGATTTTTGTGAATATCTCGATCCTTGCGCCACCTAGCGGCGATTTTTTGTGATAGGTCGCTTTCTATTCTTGTATGTATTATGTGTTCCAAGCATGAGCCAAATCGGACCACAAATACGATTTTTGGAAATATCTCGATCCTTGCGCCACCTAGCGGCGATTTTTTTCATAAGACGCTTTTTATTCTTGCATGTATTATGTGTTCCAAATATGAGCCAAATCGGATCACAAATACGATTTTTGTGAATATCTCGATCCATGCGCCACCTAGCGGCGATATTTTTTCACACGTCGATTTCTATTCTTGCATGTATTATGTGTTCCAAATATGAGCCAAATTGGACCGCAAATGCGAATTTTGTGAATATCTCGATCCATGCGCCACCTAGCGGCGATTTTTTTCACAGGTCGATTTCTATTCTTACATGTATTATGTGTTCCAAATATGAGCCAAAGCGGACCACAAATGCGAATTTTGCGAATATCTCGATCCTTGCGCCACCTAGCGGCGATTTTTTTTCTTATTATTGCATTGTCATCGGGTTCTATTCCAAGTTTCAAGCTTGTAGCTTATCGGGAAGTTACTTAAATTTCAATTGCAAGATTCGTTCACAACGGCCGTGCATGCGGCAGTGCAGCCTGTTAACTCAAGCTAAATAAAACCGTTTAAAAAGGGATGAAATATGGTGTTTCGATTAGTTTTTTGACGCAAAATATAACTTTAGAAAAAAATTTGTAAAATGGGTGTGGCACCTACCATATTAAGTAGAAGAAAATGGAAAAGTTCTACAGGGCGGAATCAAAAGTCATTGGAATCATGGAAGGGATACTCTTCGTGGTATTACATATATAAATAATTTAGCGGTACCCAACAGATGATGTTCTGGGTCACCCTGGTTCACATTTTGGTCAATATATCGAAAACGCCTTCACATATACAACTAAGTGCCACTCCCTTTTAAAACTCGCATTAGTACCTTTAATTTGATACCCATATCGTACAAACACATTTTATAGTCACCCCTGGTCCACCTTTATGGCGATATCTCGAACATATATAGAACTAAGCCCCACGCCCTTTCAAAATACTCATTAACTCCTTTCATTTGATACCCATATCGTACAAATATATTGTAGAGTCACCCCTTGTCCATCTTTATAGCTATATCTCGAGAAGGCGTCCACCTATAGAGCTAAGGCCACTCCCTTTTAAAATACTCATTAACTCCTTTCATTTGATACCCATAACGTACAAACGCATTCTAGAGTCAACCCTGATCCACCTTTATGGCTATATCCCTAAATGGCGTCCACCTATAGAACTATGGCCCACTCCATTCTAAAATACTCTTTAATATCTTCCATTTGATACCCATGTCATATGAACGTATTCAAGGGTTAGCCTTGGTTCATTTTCCTACATAGTGATTTTCCCTTATTTTGTCTCCAAAGCTCTCAGCTGAGTATGTAATGTTCGGTTACACCCGAACTTAGCCTTCCTTACTTGTTTTTCATTCATGTCGAGTTGACTGACAATAATATCATAAAATAATTGACTATTAATCTAAGTTAAGCCTAGGTAAAAATATGTTTTCAGATAATGATATTCCTTTAGTTATTCCAAACTACTTTACGAATTAATCATTCTGTGCAATGCATATTACATATTTATAAGCGTCAACATGCTAAAATCTAAAAAACAAATAGAAAATGCATATCTCCCACAAAAACATATTTAACACCTTGAATGTGGCAAAGTCTTCATTTGAAATTCTACCCTTTCCCTCGTCGTCCGCCTTACAAAGTGGGACATGCAAATTTAATTATTCGCAAGTTAAGTCGCCTTTTTACGAGTGCATTGCTAAGTTTATTTTTTTTTGTTTTTTTATGTAACATTCTTGAAAATGATTATGGCTTGCGTACGAAATATGACTCAGTTACACACATACATACACATTCATACGCACAGACATATCTAAATAAAAATTAAAGATTTTGCACAGAAATTGAATGTATTTGAACCGCCTTTGTAATTTTTTTCGATTTTCTTATTTTCCAAATGTCATTGACGTCTTTACTGACACACTTTATGGCTGCAATCGGTCGACTCGACCGACCACTTGTCTGCCTTGGAAAATTCTAAGGTGTTTTAAGTCGTTGAAGCTGATTTATGTTAAGTACAAAAGTGCAATGATAATAATGTGATTTAGTTAGATGTTTTCATAAAAAAAGTTAAAACATTTTGAATGTTTCAAATATTTAATTAAATGTTACCCTGCATGGCACTGATATTGCAGGCGTTACCAGACTAGAATTAATATTAAACATTTGACTTCGTAGATTGAAAATCCCACCACTGAGTTTAGAGAAACAAATACGAAACTGCGAATGTTTTCGTTTATTTAGAAAACGGCGTTAAGTGAAAAAATAAGGCAATTTACAAGAGTGTCGTATTCGTTGTAAAGTCTTAGGTTTTTAGTTGTTTCCATGGTTTCCAGTATACATATAATTTGATTGAAATATAGCAGATACGACTAATAGGAGACCTTGTGAATTGCCTAAGTGCTAGCCTAGAAGACCAACTACTTTGGACTGAGAGGGCAACTGAAAAGCCCTGTCTCGGTTAATAATACCTGTTCTGACATTTAGCTCAGAATCATGGACGGTGTTGAAAAAGGAGAAAATTTCCCAGTAAGATTTACGATCCTGCACATGAAGCCAACACCATATATCGAAGAAAATGTATACTTTGCGCAATTTACCTACAAAAAGATCGTGCTTCTTTTTAATTTTTCATACAAAATGGCTTGTCCGGTCATTACTTACTTAGCTACTTACTCACTCAATTGGCGCTTAACCGTTTAAACGGTTATTGCCATTCAACAAGCGCACCAGTCGCTTCTTCGATGTGATAACTGGCGGGTGCTACATGTTTAATGCCGACTCCGAAAGGCAGCTGCAAGACAGATGAATTTTCATTGAAACCCTTTTCACGGCAGACATACCATAGCCGAAAGCGACCCCGCTTGGAAAAACGTTTTTCTAATTAAAAAAACTTTTCTCAAATTTTTTGATATTGCTTTTCCCGGTACTTGAACCCAGGAACACGCTACCACCACACCACGGCGACTGGCACCAAATTAAATGGGCCAACAAATGCCAACACAGCCGTTTGATCCAGACAAGCATACGGGGCCCTAAGCAAAATCCACACGGAATCGGTAAACGCCTTTGCCAGGCCGCGCAGAAGAAGAAAGAACACAACCAAGGGAGACACGGTCACCCTGGCCCAACTTAGTTCTGGATACTGTAACAGGTTAAATTATTACTTGTCCAGAATAAACCCCGACATACGTAATGTGATGTGTCCCCAACCATCTTTTTAAGTGTAATGAGGAACTTACACACTAAAACGGCACTTGGTACATAGACTTGAAAGAACACCTCTTACACAAGAGACATATAAGAGAGAACTTGAGATCATATATAACATCGCTGCAAAGAACGGATATAAAAAAGCACTGGTTGATAAGCTCAGAAGGACAAATGGAGAACCAAAAAGATATTATGAAAAGGAAAATAATAGCTGGACGACTATGACATATATATACTGGAAAAGCAACATATAAATTGGCAAACTTCTTTGAAAAATACAACATTAACACAGCATTCAAAACATCGAACAATCTAGGGCGCAAACTAAGAACTAACACTAACTCAGAGGATCCGTTTAGCAGCCACGGCGTATACAAGCTTACCTGGGGATGCCAACATATTTACATAGGACAAACAGGACGGCAAATAAGAACGAGGTTCAGAGAACATATTAGAGATTACAACAAAATATACGTAATCCAAACATTATTCCCGAGTCTAACTTCGCAACACCGTGGTATGATGGTAGCGTGCTCCGCCTACCACACCGTATGCCCTGAGTTCGCACCCCGGGCAAAGCAACATCAAAATTTTAGAAATAAAGTTTTTAAATTAGAAGAAAATTTGTCTAAGCGGGGTCGCCCCTCGGCAGTGTTTGGCAAGCGCTCCGGGTTGTTCTGCCATGAAAAGCTCTCAGTGAAAACTCATCTGCCTTGCAGATGCCGTTCGAAGTCGGCATAAAACATGTAGGTCCCGTCCGGCCAATTTGTAGGGAAAATCAAGAGGAGCACGACGCAAATTGGAAGAGAAGTTCGGCCTTAGATCTCTTCGGAGGTTATCTCGCCTTACATTTATTTATTTATTTAACTTCGCGAATCACATGGTCGATAATGAATGTTCCCCAGCAAATATCAATAAAACAGTTAGAGTTCTTCACATACAAGCAAAAGGCCGACGTCTCAACGTACTCGAAAACATGGAAATCTACAAACAGAAAACATTCGACGGTAGAATAATAAACGAACAGATAAACACAATTTCTGACACAATATTCGAGCCTTTAAAGCTTGTTTACAAGAAATAAAGTAATCACAGAGTTACAACAGACAAACACACAACAACAAATAAACACAAAACAATTAACGCACCAAAACAACAAACCCACAAAAAAGGTCAAACGAATAAAATTACGGATTTTTACCTGCACAGTCAGCCACACAAATCGATCAGTAAAAACCACCCTCGGTACACATAACTAAATATACACAAGCATCAATTTTTACAATACCTGCTCATGTACCTACGAACTATAAATACAGGACAAACGACAAAAACAGATCAGAACGAAAATCGACACTGATGATGGCACAACGCCGATCGGTTTGTCTCAAAACCAAATTTGACAAGGGATGACGGAAAATCGTTCCAATATACATCACTAAAACCGACTTCCCTATGGCAAATCCCTGTTGAAACTGCTAATTTCCTTGGACTCTCGTTAAAAGGACTTTGATGACAATTTGTGACTGGTCGCACCCATTGAATGGGGCGAAGCACTGCTAACAACAACACGGCTGCCGGCATAATCGGTTAGTAGTCGAGAAATGATTAAAAGTGGCTATTTGTCTGGAAATTTTTTTTATTGTCCGAAATGAATTAAAATGAAGAGAAACAGCAATAAAAAATAAAAATTGCAAGTTTTCGTACTATATTTTCCGGTCGACTGATAATGATGACGTCAAATGCTGACTACACACTGAAGTGACATTTCATTTCTATTCCAACTCCTAACGGCACGTGCTGAGGCAATTACAGAAAAGCCCTCTGAGAGTTTGAAAAACAGCTGAGCAGAGCTCACAGAGTATATTAATTTTAACGGTACCCCGTAATGGCATAAACTAATCGAGATAGATATAGACTTATATATATCAAAATGATCTGGGCGAAAAAAGAAATTAGTTTAGCCATGTCCGTCCGTCCGTCCGTCTGTCCGTTAACAGGATAACTTGAGTAAATTTTGAGGTATCTTGATGAAATTTGGTATGTAAATTCCTGGGCACTCATATCAGATCGCTATTTAAAATGAACAAAATCGGACTATAACCACGCCAACTTTTTCGATATCGAAAATTTCGAAAAACCGAAAAAGTGCGATAATTCATAACCAAAGACGGATAAAGCGATGAGACTTTGTAGGTGGGTTGACCTTATGACGCAGAATAGAAAATTAGTAAAATTTTGGACAATGGGCGTGGCACCGCCTACTTTTAAAAGCAGATAATTTAAAAGTTTTGCAAGCTGTAATTTGTAATGTTCGGTTACACCCGAACTTAATCTTCCTTACTTGTTTCCAACAGTTTTGTCCTTATGCGTGCCGCGGCTTGAATTTCTGATCCTATCTATTCACTAAACCCTGACAGCTTCAGGGTTGCCAAGTTTTGAGATATACAGTTAAATGCTTTTAACCGCATAAAACAACTTTAGTTATAGTGTGGAATTATCCCAGCATAGCTTAAGACTTGTTTTGTATTTGACTGCGATATGTGTATGCGCTTATCTCTAAGTATATTTTTTTATTTCTTAAGTTGCAATGGCATATCATACCAGCCCCAAAGGCTTAGACTAGTAAGTTTATTTTTCCTTGTACCTAACTCGATCGAAAAAAACGTGAATTATCTTACTGCGAAGATAGAAGTATTAAAGCGGTTATCTGGTTATTGATTACTTTTATTAAATCTACCAAAGTAGAATCCTCCTAAACATAATTAAGTCTAAAAAGGCTTCAGCGTTATTGAAAGCGAATTCTCGCAACGTACCGCACCAGTCAAGTGCGAGTACGAAATTATGTTCGCCCTCGTAAGCGTACTGAGTTCAATGGTTTTAATAGAGCTTGACATTTTCACTTAGCGTTGAGATACGTTTTAGTTTTTTGTGTTGTAAGATATGACACGATTCAATTAGCAGATCGGAGCAATATCATGGATATATGTACAAATGTATGTATAATTAACGCTTAACAAATTTTTAAATTCTGACATTACACATGCCTGTGTGTACTATATGTATTACGCACAGGCTTCAAGTGTGATCTAAGTAAGCTTTTGTCATGAGAGCGCTTTCAATTAGGGTAATTTTTTGCTGCTTATTTTTGTCAGAATGCAGTTTTATGTTTTGAGAAATGTGTGTGTTGGTAATATTTTATGGTTTGTTTGCTTCTGTTTCCTGCTTTAGTTTTGACTGTTATGATATGTAATGGCGTTACTTTTGTAAATACGAGTAAACTGTTGCAATACACTCAGAGAAAAAACCAAGTTTTTAAACTCGAACTCAGAATATCCGAACTTAAGTCGTGTAAAGATTTAAAATACTAAGGTAATGATGAGATATCTTATTTTGAGCATAATTGGGCTGTTTGCAAGCTCGTGTTAATTGATTCTGAAAGTCGAATGTTATAGGGAATTAGGTAATTTGGAGCTCCGCTGGTCACCATGGCTGGGTAGATACTACCTCTTGCAGGAGGGTACCGAGATTTTTCTGGCCGGAAGTGCATGAAGACTTTGCTATTAATTGTGATTGTCGTTCCGGTGGGCCACTGTCCAATAAGAGTCCAAGCGGTACGTTTTAATATACTGTAACTCCGTTCCTGCTGCAGTTGCAGGCGGGATGATAGTTTTCATCATCGAGTTGCTTCAGCTTCAGCTTTACAGCTTGTGTCAGAACTAGGTGAGAGACAAAAAAAACTCTAAAAAACGATTATCATTTAAAATGCATTCTATTTTTATGAACACAATTGTCTATGACTCACTAAATTTTGTTTAACCATGCGGTAAAGATGGTCTATTTAGTAAGACCACGATCACTACCTGTGTTAACCGCTCAATTTACGTTTAGAGCACACATGCACACATTCATATACATATGTATATTTACATTGTGATACTTCCTAGAACTGATTTGTGTCAGTATTTTATTACCATCTTAATCATCTTAACCTTCGTAAGGGTTAGTTGTCGTCATTCAAACTTGTATATAATCTACTATACTTTAAATTAGAGCGTATCGAAAAAGCAAAAATTTGCCTTACACCCCATTGCATCGGATGCTGTTTCGACAAGGGCGTATCTCAGCAAACCTTTGAAAAACGAATTTTCTTAAGAAAAATTCATATCCTAGAATTTTTCGCATAAATGCTCTGAGATAGGGCGTTTAAAAAAAAAGTTCTTAGATAGAGCGTCTTAGAAGAGTCTAGAGGACCATACATTATCTTATTAACATATCTTACCAATGTATTGGTACATATTCTTCAAAGCCGGTTAAAAGTGACCCTAATATGAAGGCGACGATGAGAAGTTTGTTACAAAAAACTCAAAATTAGGAGAAAAAAGACATACTTTTTTTGTTTTATGCTCTACTGCAAATAGGGTATATTGTACCAAGGGCTTAAGCCGTGTTAGCACGTAATATTTATGTATCATTTGTTTATTTTCTTTAATACAATTTTCTCATTATTCGAATATCAATGAGAACAGCGCGCTAATATTTAAAATTATTATTATAGGGCTTTATTTAGATCTATTGTGCTTGACCTTTATTGTTGTGGAGCCTTACTGCATGTGGAGCCCTTTTACTCAATATCACGCAGGGACTAAAAGTCACGCCTCCTAGATGGCAGAGAGTATGTGAACCGGCGTTTTATCCTTCAGCTCACAAAAGCGACAGATTTGTGTATCGAAAGATTTAACTTACGTTATATAGTGGACAACTGTGCCCCGCATAGTACTCAGTGAGAGTGCGTCGGTCCTCTCTGCTTAGATTAAGAGTGGCTGATACTATCTTTGCTGGAAGTATAAACAATTTGGCCTGCCTTTGCCCTGGGCATTCAATCCAGTGTCGTCGGAACTGCTCTGTACCCAGTTAGTTATGGTTCCTCTTGCGTGCCTTTGTGAGTACACAGAAGGGCTCTGAACCATGGAATGTTGCTAAAGAACCCTGCTTGGCTAGGTAGTCTGCCTGTTCATTACCTTCATGTTCCTGATGCCGGAGAGCCCATTATAATAAAATCGTGGTTTTGGTTTCCAGTTTGCAATACAGGATTACCTATGAATTTTCTTATTACCTTCAGTTTACGATCTTTACACTCTTTACTTCAAAAATACTTTGAAGGTGTACTACAGCAAGTGTTGTATCGTTCTCTATTAGAATAGGCACTAAGTGCATAAGCAGGGGACGGTCTCATTGCACCCGTTTTGCCAAAACAAACTATTCGATGCAATTTGCTTAGTTTTGTTATTGCTGTTCTTTGCGTGGTCTTCGGCCACCAAATTAAGGAATCGTAGGTGACTACTGGCTCCCCAGCGGGTTATGGGGCTTAAGATGTACCCGTGACAGGTATGCGACTAAAATACCGAATTGATTCAAGGGGTTGCCAGCGCAATATATAGCTTCTCCAACCCAATTGTCAACCTCACCTATCCGTGGCGAATCCTGTTTATTTAACAGCCGAGGCTCTAGCGACTTCAAGTTCCTCATGTATCCAGGAAGTGGGAGGGCGGGATCGCCTAGAAGGTTTCATGTGGTCATACCGAATCGTTGCCAAGAGGGCTAGTCTTTTAATGGTGCTTTTTACCAGAACTTACCGGATCTGTATCCGGCAAAGGACCATCAACATCGATAACACTCCCCAAGGCCTGTGGGGAGTGTCCTTATCGCAGCAACATCACTGGCGTCACAAAAATATTATGTGTCCAATATAACATTTCGCGAGATAACACCCATGTTTTGCCATAAAGTCGAGTACAGGCGAAAAGGGTTCTGTCCCCTAGGTATTTTGCTTCCATTGAAAATCGGATTTTTTTCCGGGTAAAAGACTAAAGTATGATAATGATATTTATAAACTTCATTCTTGTTTTTTTTTTTTCGCTTTCAGATTATTTACATCACTGCCGAAATACACTCAACGTTTATTAGTTTTACTCTTTGGTACATTCCGTGTTATTGCCAGCAATGCAACACAAGCCAGTACGGGCATGACCAGCGAGGCGCTGGGCGTTTCGGTTGCGCCGAATTTCTTTCAGTCATGCGTTAGTGATGGCAAAACGGCGCGTATGGAGGATGTGCTTAAATTTAAGGTTGGTTTAGATTATAGATAAGTGATAACTATGCTGTTCTCAGTATGTTTATACATTGCAATTGTTAATAATTATTTTATTTTATTATTTATTTAAATTTAAGGTGGCCACAAAAATTATGAAGCAGATAATCGATAAATTTGCTACACATGATTTATTTGGACGCGAAAATTATGAATACTATGCAAGAGTTACTGGACGTATACTCAAAGTATAAGACGAATGGATATGCAGTTTTCAATATCCACCCCCACCACGTGGCAAACTAGCGCAACAAAAATATGCACGTAAGTTAATATTATTTAAAATTAAATAAATTCGAGCTTCTGTTATATGGACGCCGATAATTTTTATCGCAAATTAGTTTGGTTGAATTGGCCTAGCGGGTGCGTCCCTAACCTCAGAAACGAAAAGTAATCCTTGCGACTGAGCATTTTTCAAGGTTATGGCCGTTCGGACACTACGATGGCGAATCCGAATTCTGAATCCCTGAACTTTATTTTGATTTTATTTTCTTAATTTCTATTTTAATAAAATTGTTGCTCTTACCTTGCAGTTCAACACTCTCTGGAGGCTGAGAAGACATGGCTGCAGTGTCAGTGTGAGCGATGGGGTTTGCGTAAGTATTTTTATGTTATAGCTAAAATTTTAAAATTTAATTATTTAACAAAACCAATTTGAGACTTAACATCATTTGTGTTTGCTTTCTAACATCAGTGTAGTTTGCAACTAATACTCTTAAAGAATATTATATAACAAACAAAAGCTAACAAATAGTAGTTGTGACAAAAATGTGACTAGCTCTTCTTATTCTTCTTCTACTACATATACTTACAATTTCATTTGTCTATTTGTCAACACTAATTAAACATTCTTAAATTTGTGAAACCATACATATGATATGAAGTTTTTCATTTTAATTAAACACCATTTTGTTCTTCGTTTTTCAAATTAAATGGAGTCACTAAAACAGCTCTTGCCTTAAAACCGACATTCAAATGAATGGATCATATTCATCAAACATTTTCATATTTGGTTTTGGTTTTTTACTTTTCACAAATTAGCTGCTTTATTAATAGTTATATTTAGAGTAGCTTTTAAATCGAAGAAAATTGGGTCATACTGCGAATGACAAATAATACTTTGCAAGCTAAATATTTTGACATTCCAAAAGTTGTGTGAAATTTGATATGAAATCTCGTTTCAACGATTTAGTGTGGGCATACCCACGATATTGGAATGACTTATACATGACCAATGGCTATGATTTCAATATAATCCTGTTGAAACCGTTAATACGGATCTGTTTTTAATTTCCTATACGTCGTTTCACAGTCACTTTCTATTCTCCTCGTTTCCGTAACTAATGTAAAGTCATTAGTATGTTCGTAGTATACTGCCTACGAACAACACCTCGGATATTTTAACCCGTAGACGTAGGTAGAGACAAATAGGGCTCATTACACTTTCCGGCAAAATGTGGGTAATTGACTAATCCAATTTCTTTAAGAGATTGATACATTGGCAAATATATAATTTTAGATGTAAGCTTCGACGGTGGCCCACGTCGATATTTTCATGCGATAAAGTGTACCTCGTGGTCACCGTGGTGTGATGGTAGCGTGCTCCGCCTACCACACCATATGCCCTGGGTTCACACCCCGGGCAAAGCAACATCAAAATTTTAGAAAGAAGGTTTTTCAATTAGAAGAACATTTTTCTGAGCGGGGTCGCCCCTCGGCCAAACAAGCGCTCCGAGTGTTTCTGCCATGAAAAGCTCTCAGCGAAAACTCATCTGCCTTGCAGATGCCGTTCGGAGTCGGCATAAGACATGTAGGTCCCGCCCGGCCGATTTGTAGGGAAAATCAAGAGGAGCACGACGCAAATTCGAAGAGAAGCTCGGCCTTAGATCTCTTAGAGGTTATCGCGCCATACATTTATTTTATTTAAAGTATACCTCGTACAAAGAATTGACAGCCTTTTTGGACCTGACCTCGACATGCTTGTTCCAGTTTAGCTTTCTTTACAGAATAAAACCTCTCTATTTTATGTCTCTGAATGGCCTATCATGTGAAGGGTAGGAGTGAATAAATCTTCTTCGAAGTAGCTTTAGAAAGTCCTCCATTGTCGGGACAAATCCTAGGAAATGTTTTGGAACCTATGAAATTGAACATTTTAATAGGTAGAGAACAATTTTATATGAAAAGTTTGCAAAACCATTTGGAATGTCACAAAATATCTAGCTTTATACCAGTTTCCAGTTCCATTCTATTTAAATGAAATTCCCTTATGGGCTAATAGAAAGCTTAATATTGATTCAAACCAGTTTATAATTATTTTTGTATCGAGTAAAGCACGAAAAAATAGTTTGCATTTTCTTATTTTAAATTGCAATGAAATAAAACTTTATATTTTTTCTTAAAAAAAAAATTAACACTCAAACAGTTGTAAAAACCAAAAATCTCTTTCTTTCACTTTCTCTCTCTCATACTCTGCCTGTGTGTGTTGTCATTTATGTACAATACTACATTGACACTGCAAAATTTCAATTGTCTGCCTGATATTCATATAAACAAACAAACATATGTGAATTAGTGAATAACGAATGATGAATGAATGAAATGAATCATCTCAAAAACTAAAACACAGTTGCCCAGGAAGAATCCCGCTCCACTCCTGCCTTGCTAACCAGCTCTAGCTCAGCGTTAGACAACAGTGTGCTTTCATTGGGCGTAACACCAGAACATTCATTTATTGAATCATGTGCACGACTATCTGTTTCCCTAGAAGGACCAGATCTATTTGCGATGACATCATCACCGATACCAAAACGTAATTTACAGGATTTACAACAACAACACCAACGTGACACCGACAATGATGCTGATGTAGATGAGGAAAATTTCGATTATGATGATGTTGCTAACGATGACGACGATGATAACGATGCATTAGATTTTGCCGCTGAATTCGAATTAAGTAACGATGACGAAGATTTTGAAAATAATCCGAAAAAATTAGCTTGCCACGCACATTTGTTGTACCTGCTGCACACCACCAACGAATAGCAAGAATTACAAAAACAGCAAAGTCTACAGCTACAACTGTTGCTGCAAGCAATCAACCAACTGATAGAAGTGCAGTTTTAAATACCACTTACACAATTGGTTTAGATAATGTTGATGGAAGCAACTGCGGTGTTGGTGTGGTGGCAGCGGTCGACTCGAACGATGATGATGAAGTGACCGTTGTTAGACGTCGCTATCGTCAAAATACGAAAAAGAAAATACTTACACAAACACGCATGCAACAACATCAACGACGGTTGCGTGCAGGGACCAAAAGCCTTGATGGTGGCGCTGGTGCCGGTGGTGGTTGTGGTGATCACGAACAACGCCTAACCCAGCAGACGACGACTATGAATGAAATGAAAAATAATAAAAAACAAAATAGCAACACCACACAAAAAGACGTACAACAAATGACTACAGATGGCGCACGTGCTCTAGTAAAATGACAACGCGCACTTGTAGTCACTGCAATCGTGGTATACGCCATTCATCATCATGTTCCTCAGCTTCGGATGGTGGTGCTGGTGCTGGCGGCGGCGGCGGCTTGGGAAGTGGTAGTGGCATGACTATGGAAGAGTTGCCCGCCGTCAATCGTTATGCTGAGAGTACAAAGAGTCTTTCCTATTTGCCACAGGTGAGGGACGATTTCTTGCTTGCTTCACGGATTTCGGTATAAATAATACCTACATACATTTATATGTATATTGTACTGCTACTACATGCATATGTACGAACAAATAATGAGTTAATCCACATTTTTTTTTATTTAGATGTATTTATTTAGTTTTTTTTTTTCAAAATTTCTGATTTCAATATTTGTTGTAAACTCACATGCATTTGTATTATTAAAACACGAATTAATTAATATTTTGCATTGTTTTTTTAGTTTTAACTTTATTCCTTTCCCCTTCACTTCATTTTCTGCTTTACACAAAAATATTCCATACAGTAAACTATTTAAATAAATTAATTCAAAATTTGTTTAGCTTATTTACACATTTATAGGTTAGAATTTGCTAAGGAAGCTCAAAGGTTTAAAACTAATCGAATATTTAATACTTAACTTAAGAAAATTCAAAAAGCTTATACCTCAAGCTTAGTCCTCCATTGTCGGGACAAATCCTAGGAAATGTTTTGGAACCTATGAAATTGAACATTTTAATAGGTAGAGAACAATTTTATATGAAAAGTTTGCAAAACTATTTGGAATGTCACAAAATATCTAGCTTTATACCAGTTTCCAGTTCCATTCTATTTAAATGAAATTCCCTTATGGGCTAATAGAAAGCTTAATATTGATTCAAACCAGTTTATAATTATTTTTGTATCGAGTAAAGCACGAAAAAATAGTTTGCATTTTCCTATTTTAAATTGCAATGAAATAAAACTTTATATTTTTTCTTAAAAAAAAAATTAACACTCAAACATTTGTAAAAACCAAAAATCTCTTTTCTTTCACTTTCTCTCTCTCATACTCTGCCTGTGTGTGTTGTCATTTATGTACAATACTACATTGACACTGCAAAATTTCAATTGTCTGACTGACATTCATATAAACAAACAAACATATGTGAATTAGTGAATAACGAATGATGAATGAATGAAATGAATCATCTCAAAAACTAAAACACAGTTGCCCAGGAAGAATCCCGCTCCACTCCTGCCTTGCTAACCAGCTCTAGCTCAGCGTTAGACAACAGTGTGCTTTCATTGGGCGTAACACCAGAACATTCATTTATTGAATCATGTGCACGACTATCTGTTTCCCTAGAAGGACCAGATCTATTTGCGATGACATCATCACCGATACCAAAACGTAATTTACAGGATTTACAACAACAACACCAACGTGACACCGACAATGATGCTGATGTAGATGAGGAAAATTTCGATTATGATGATGTTGCTAACGATGACGACGATGATAACGATGCATTAGATTTTGCCGCTGAATTCGAATTAAGTAACGATGACGAAGATTTTGAAAATAATCCGAAAAAAATTAGCTTGCCACGCACATTTGTTGTACCTGCTGCACACCACCAACGAATAGCAAGAATTACAAAAACAGCAAAGTCTACAGCTACAACTGTTGCTGCAAGCAATCAACCAACTGATAGAAGTGCAGTTTTAAATACCACTTACACAATTGGTGTAGATAATGTTGATGGAAGCAACTGCGGTGTTGGTGTGGTGGCAGCGGTCGACTCGAACGATGATGATGAAGTGACCGTTGTTAGACGTCGCTATCGTCAAAATACGAAAAAGAAAATACTTACACAAACACGCATGCAACAACATCAACGACGTTTGCGTGCAGGGACCAAAAGCCTTGATGGTGGCGCTGGTGCCGGTGGTGGTTGTGGTGATCACGAACAACGCCTAACCCAGCAGACGACGACTATGAATGAAATGAAAAATAATAAAAAACAAAATAGCACCACCACACAAAAAGAAGTACAACAAATGACTACAGATGGCGCACGTGCTGGTGGCTTTATTGGCTCTAGTAAAATGACAACGCGCACTTGTAGTCGCTGCAATCGTGGTATACGCCATTCATCATCATGTTCCTCAGCTTCGGGTGGTGGTGCTGGTGCTGGCGGCGGCGGCGGCTTGGGAAGTGGTAGTGGCATGACTATGGAAGAGTTGCGCGCCGTCAATCGTTATGCTGAGAGTACAAAGAGTCTTTCCTATTTGCCACAGGTGAGGGACGATTTCTTGCTTGCTTCACGGATTTCGGTTACATTTATATGTATATTGTACTGCTACTACATGCATATGTACGAACAAATAATGAGTTAATCCACATTTTTTTTTATTTAGATGTATTTATTTAGTTTTTTTTTTCAAAATTTCTGATTTCAATATTTGTTGTAAACTCACATGCATTTGTATTATTAAAATACGAATTAATTAATATTTTGCATTGTTTTTTTAGTTTTAACTTTATTCCTTTCCCCTTCACTTCATTTTCTGCTTTACACAAAAATATTCCATACAGTAAACTATTTAAATAAATTAATTCAAAATTTGTTTAGCTTATTTACACATTTATAGGTTAGAATTTGCTAAGGAAGCTCAAAGGTTTAAAACTAATCGAATATTTAATACTTAACTTAAGAAAATTCAAAAAGCTTATACCGAAGTATTTTTAAGTAGTTTTTTTTTGTTTGTGTACCAACATAGGCCTGCGTTGTTAATCGAAAAATAGGTTATGTATGTGCTTAAATTATAGGTTAGGTTCGTGTGTAGCGTGGAAAAAGAAAGGCGATGCTATCGTTTAGCGCTTATTATTTAGCTTAACAGCATACAGAATAGTATTAACTAAAAAAAGTAAAGCTTAAAATAACATTGGATTGGATTTATCAAAAAAGATAGGCACGTTCGCCATGCTTTCAAGCTATCAGTTATAGATTGTGCTGCCCTGTTACTTTTAGTTCTAACAGGTTATCGATAATGACGATAGTGTCTCGATATTAACGTCAATAGTTTTAACTTATCTCTATCGTAAAGTAATTTGTACATCATACCTTAAAAATGTTTAAATATGCAGGTAATAAATATCGTTTATATTATGAATAATAGACTGGGTCGATTTATTAACCGATATCGCGCCATCGATTTTCCGATTGGGTTTGGGCTTAGGAAAAAAATGTTCCCCTACGCAAACCAAAAAAAAAATAAATTTCGAGCCTGCGAAAAGAAAAAATGGCGAATGGGTAAATTTTTTGACCCAAACACTCCCCAAAACCCAAAAAATATTTTTTTTTCATAAAACTGCTACCGCCAACGTTTTTACAACAGTTTTTTTGAAAAATTTTTTTTGGGGAGTGTTTTGGTCGCAGGCTCGAAAATTATTTTTTTGGGTATGCGTTGTGGAACTTTTTTTTCCTGAGCCCAAATCTTATCGAAAAATCGATGGCGCGATATCGTATCGTGAATACAAATCGACCCAGGTTAATGGATAATCATTTATATCGATAGTCATCACAGTCGAGAGCCATTGATAGTTCGCCATTACAAACTTTTTAAATAAGACGAGAAAATATAGTTCTTATCGGAAATGCGCTAAGGCTTGAAATATTACACTGAATTTGGGTACTGAACAAAAATGGACCTTTGCCATCGATAGAGATAGTTCGAATTATCCCGCTAGAGAATTGCTTAAAGGTCTCTTGACACATCCCATCAAGGTTATTTTTAAGTTAGTACCATGTACACCAACATCCCGCTACTATCTCTAAAGGATGCTCTGAGAAATTAATTCGAATTTAACTTTAATTTGTATCAAGTCTTCTTATTTTTTTTTTTTTGTTTTAAAAAATATAAGTCTAGACATTTCCATTTATTCTTCTATATCACTACAATCACGTTGCACTTTTCTAACATAGCTGAGATACTGTCGGTATGTTTTTAAACTAAAGCATGCTTTTCAAACAATATAAACTCATGCTCATATTAATAGGTATACAATTAAAGATGATTTACTTTTATGCATTGTTTTTACTCATTCTGTCTGAGGAAATTGAGAAAAGAAAGAATAAAATGTAAACAAAAAATGTTTCCGCAGTTGAACGATGAATCCTCCTTTAGTGAGCTTTTTTTTTAAAGGTTTATTTAAAAATAAGCGCAATATATGGAAACAAATTTAACATCTACAAAATTTACGCAAAGTTTAAAAAAATTAAGCAAGCTTTGCAAAAAATTGTCATTTGAAAAATTTTCGACGGAGATTCTAGTTAAATTTTGAATATGCAGTTTTGTGAAATAAAGTTATCAAACTTCCTGAAAAAGACCTGAAAGTCCCGAAACGCGTAGTTGGGAAAAATAAAATTTTAACTTGGCCATCTCTTTTCTGGGCCGTAACGCTCCATTCTATCAAAATGTAATTGATATTTTGCCTCACGAAAAAAAAATGAAAAACTGAATTAAGCATGAAAACAAATACCAACAGGATGGCCTAGTGGTTAAAGGCTACTGCAGTTTCACCATGTGATTCACGGTTCGAATCCCGGTGAAACCTTTGATAACATTACAAAATTGCCCGATCATGATTACGTTGGCGGTTTTCGAAATGGGTCCATCGCAATATGCAAGTAAATGTTTCTTTCTTTTCAGTTTCTCTTAGAAAACATAATAATTGAAATTCAGTTATTATAAGCCGGTGTTAAGCTCATGAATTCTTAAAATTTAATTTTTTTTCTTTAATTAATCCGTTTTTAATATTGTACGAATTAATATGAGCAGAAGTGTAGTAAAGAGCATTCAAATACAAAAAAATTATGAAAAATTTGTTTTCTTACAAAAAAATTTAGAAAACGAAAATTTTCCACGTTTTATGAATTAAAAATAATTTCTCCATGTAGTTTTGTCAGAAAAAAATATTTTTTTTTCACATTTACCTGCTCGTCCTAGAGTTTTGTTTTCATAAGTTAGACGTGTGAATTATAAAAAAAAGACACTCTTTGAATTTAGGTAATTTTTATTTTGTTTCTAAATAACTTTAATTACATTACATTTATGTATTATTTTATAAATATTATTTTATTAAATAAGTTAGTGTCAGTACATCTATGCATACATACCAACTTCGACAAATTCAGTTTTTAAATGGGATTTTATTCAGTTATAAATATTTATCAGACGCAATCGACCATGTATATACAGTAGTGGTCACATTAAGCGCCCGGTTTTTTACACTTAACCTAATTCCGTTATTTTTATTAAAAAAACTATCTTTTCATTCAGTAACAAATAATTAAAAGTTTTAAGTCTCGCACAAAATTAAAACAATTATCATCAAAATTAAAAAAGAAAAACTTTTTAAATTAAAAAAAAACTGTACAGTAATAATTAGCGTTTTAATAGCAGCACTTCAATAAACAACAATCTAATGGGCACACATTTGTTTTTATTTGAAAATTTTTTTAATAGAAAATTATGTTCAAAAAAATAAAAATAAAAATGTGCGAATTAGTTGAGATTTATATTAAACAAATTTTAATTGACCACCACTGTTCATTCCTCTGAATTTATGTATGTACAAATATTAATTAAATTAAATGTCAATTACTTTTTTATTGAATTTTGTGCACAAATATTGCATGAAAATTTTATAATAAAAAGAAAAAAACATACTTCTATATAATTTTTTATTGTATAGCCACATTACAAATAAGTAAAACTCGGATGTCAAAAATAGGATTTTTGTCTGTATGCATACAGCATACTATCTCCTTCTACTCTTAATTGTAAACAAAATGCACAAAAAATGATGTAGAACTGGAATGGGAGAAAACAAAATTTTGCAGATGCCGTTCGGAGTCAGCCTAAAACATGTAGGTCCCGTATCGCTAACAGAAGCGCGGCCTCAATCTCTTTGGAGGTATATCGCGTCGTGTATTTATCTTTTAGATATACACGATTACAGTGTTCGTTTAGCTCGAATACCACAGAAATCTAGACATGTGTTTCGGCGTGCTGAGCCTCAAAGTTCGCTAATCTAAATGAAAGGCTAAATCTAATGAAAAGTAAAAAAGGAAGAAATAATTATTTCGAAGGCTTGTTTCCCCATTAAGTTTATAATAATTATTTTTTAAAAACTTGACTTGCTTCTACATATACCGAATATTACATAAAATAAAAAATAAATGTAAGGCGCGATAACCTCCGAAGAGATCTAAGGCCGAGCTTCTCTTCCAATTTGCGTCGTGCTCCTCTTGATTTTTCCCTACAAATTGGCCGGACGGGACCTACATGTTTTATGCCGACTCCGAACGGCATCTGCAAGGCAGATGAGTTTTCACTGAGAGCTTTTCATGGCAGAAATACAATCGGAGCGCTTGCCAGACACTGCCGAGGGGCGACCCCGCTTAGAAAAATTTTCTTCTAATTGAAAAATCTTATTTCTAAAATGTTGATGTTGCTTTGCCCGGGAGTTGAACCCAGGGCATACGGTGTGATAGGCGGAGCACGCTACCATCACACCACGGTGGCCGCGCGAATATTACATATTGTAACGAATTTAGGGCAATACCGCTTATTTCCAACCTTCTACTACCGTTCGTATCGCTAAACTGTTGAATAAATAGCTCTAATATTCAATAATGCAAAATGGCCTTGATTAAAGTACTTCGCAATAACACTGATACTTCACAATCAATTGATTGCTTAAATCAAACTTATTAGTCGTGCCTCAGCTGGTGCTGGTTTTGATTCCTCGTTGGCATATTTCTAGGCGCTTCTATTTCTAGAATTTACTCAGATATATGCATGTGTTTGTGTGTTTCTCTCCGCTGCTTGTATGTACATATGTGTAGACATAATAATTGTTTATGTGCATACAAGTCTCTGCTTAGTATCGGCTTAGAGATGATAGTATCTCTTAGTGTTGCTAATATTCGTCACAATATTTATTTTAGTTTTATAAGACCTTAACTTGTCAACAATTATTTATTATTATTATTTGTATTTATTTGGTTTATAATATTTTCTTGCAGGTTTTAAAAATTTTCTCTTTTAGTTTTAAATCTTAAAATTAATAGTTCTGTAAATACACGTTTATTTTAATTTCTATGTTTGTTATGCTAAAAACGCAAAAGTTATTGTGTACTTTATTGTAAAGTTGTAATTGAATATTTAAAATATATATTTATTGGCCGCCGATTTTAATTAGTTAGTAAATTTATGTGTACACCTAAATATAAAACAAAAGTTTTCATACAATAAAAACTTTTTTATTATACATTTTTTAATAACTTTTGTATATACATATTTCTTTAAGTAATTTTCTTTATTTGTTAAGAGCTGAGCGTATATTCAATGCAACCATGTTATAAAAGTCACATTTTTGATATTATGTAATTTGTTTTATATTGTTTCAAGTCCCGTAATCGCATGGTGCCTTTCATAAATTAAAAAGTACGACCGACTCGGAACAAATGTGTATTTCTCACAAAATCATTAAAAAAGGTTGTAAGATGATGAACGGATTATTTCCATCTCTTGTTTTTCACGCCATGTTGTGCTTTGTAACACTCGAATTGACGGTAGAAGTTTCAATCCGTTTGAAAGAAATTAAAAGGAGACAGGAGTTACCATATGATCCATCAAGCAAGAAAGATGATCATGTAAAAATCCAATGACGTCCAACTTGTAAAGTTGCTAATATCTCTAAAGTGACAAGACTTACTAATTGGACACTGCCTTCTGGCGTCACATGCTTATAATACCGTTGTGCATGGTCTTTGTTCGTGTCCTGATCTCAAAGGGGGGGGGGGGGTGGGGGGGGGGGGTCAAGGTCAAGGTCAAGGTTCCAGTGGGTCAGGTTCCAGTGACTAGCAGCAGTTAAGTTAGGTCCTAGAAAACTTGCAGTATTTGCAAAGAGCACGGAGTTATTCTATAACATAAATCTGGGTTCCTAATTTGGGCTTTTCCGTTTGGTCGTTAAACACATTCTGGTAACACTATGGACACATTCAGTCTATGTAACGTCTTTATTGACCGTGCTTTGAACCTTTAAAGTGCGATGACGGTGCCTTTTCGGGAATCTGGTGTAGTGTTAATTGTTGTCCATGTTTTTAAGATGTGCTCTACCTTGTACGATTTTTATACTCAGTTGAGCAGAGCTCACAGAGTATATTAAGTTTGATTGGATAACGGTTGGTTGTACATATATAAAGGAATCGAGATAGATATAGACTTCCATATATCAAAATAATCAGGATCGAAAAAAAATTTGATTGAGCCATGTCCGTCCGTCCGTCCGTCCGTCCGTCCGTCCGTCCGTCCGTTAACACGATAACTTGAGTAAATTTTGAGGTATCTTGATGAAATTTGGTGTGTAGGTTCCTGAGCACTCATCTCAGATCGCTATTTAAAATGAACGATATCGGACTATAACCACGCCCACTTTTTCGATATCGAAAATTTCGAAAAACCGAAAAAGTGCGATAACTCATTACAAAAGACAGATAAAGCGACGAAGCTTGGTAGATGGGTTGACGTTATGACGCAGAATAGAAAATTGGTAAGATTTTGGACAATGGGCGTGGCCCCGCCCACTTTTACAAGAAGGTAATTTAAAAGTTTTGCAAGCTGTAATTTGGCAGTCGTTGAAGATATCATGATGAAATTTGGCAGGAACGTTACTACTATTACTCTATATGTGCTAAATAAAAATTAGCAAAATTGGATTAAGAACACGCCCACTTTTTAAAAAAAATTTTTTTAAATTCAAATTTTAACAAAAAATTTAATATCTTTACTGTATATGAGTAAATTAAGTCAAAATTCAACTCCAGTAATGATATGATGCAACAAAATACAAAAATAAAAGAAAATTTCAAAATGGGCGTGGCTCCGCCCATTTTCATTTAGTTTGTCTAGAATACTTTTATTGCCATAAGTCGAACAAAAATCTACCAATCCTTCTCAAATTTGGTAGGAGCATAGATTCTATGACGGTAACTGTTCTCTGTGAAAATGGGCGAAATCGGTGGAAGCCACGCCCAGTTTTTATACACAGTCCACCGTCTGTCCTTCCGCTCGGCCATTAACACAATAACTTGAGCAAAATCCGATATATCTTTACTAAACTTAGCCCACGTACTTACCTGAGCTCACTTTTTCTTGGTATAAAAAATGGGCGAAATCTGACCATAACCACGCCCACTTTATCGATATCGAAAATTACGAAAAATGAAAAAAATGCCATAATTCTATACCAAATACGAAAAAAGGGATGAAACATGGTAACTGGATTGGTTTGTTGACGCAAAATATAACTTTGGAAAAATCTTTGTAAAATGGGTGTGACACCTACCATATTAAGTAGAAGAAAATGAAAAAGTTCTACAAGGCGAAATCAACAGCCCTTGGAATCTTGGCAGGAATACTGTTAGTGGTATTGCATATATAAATAAATTAGCAGTACCCGACAGATGATTTTCTGGATCACCTGGTCCACATTTTGGTGGATATCACGAGAACGCCTTCACATATACATCTAAGGGCCACTCGCTTTTAAAACCCTCATTAATACCTTTAATTTGATATCCATATCGTACAAAAACATACCAGAGTCACCCCTGTCCCACCCTAATGGCGATATCTTGAAAAGGCGTCCACCTATGGAACTAATGCCCCCTCTCTCTTAAAATGCTAGTAACACCTTTCGTTTGATACCCATATCGTACAAACATTCTAGAGTAACCCCTGGCCCACCCTAATGGCGATATCTCGAAAAGGCGTCCACCTATAGACCTAGTGTCCACTCCCTCTTAAAATGCTCAGTAACACCTTTCGTTTGATACCCATATCGTACAAGCATTCTAGAGTCACCCCTGGCCCACCCTAATGGCAATATCTCGAAACGGCGTCCACCTATACACCTAATGCCCACTCCCTCTTAAAATGCTCAGTAACAGCTTTCGTTTGATACCCATATCGTACAAACATTCTAGAGTCACACCTGGCCCACCCTAATGGCGATATTTCGAAAAGGCGTCCACCTATAGAACTAAGGATTACTCCCTTTTAAAATACTCATTACCACCTTTCATTTGATACCCATATCGTACAAACACATTCTAGAGTCACCCTGGCCCACCCTAATGGCGATATCTCGAAAAGGCGTCCACCTATAGACCTAATGTCCACTCCCTCTTAAAATGCTCAGTAACACCTTTCGTTTGATACCCATATCGTACAAACATTCTAGAGTCACCCCTGGCCCACCCTAATGGCGATATCTCGAAAAGGCGTCCACCTATAGACCTAATGTACACTCCCTCTTAAAATGCTCAGTAACACCTTTCGTTTGATACCCATATCGTACAAACATTCTAGAGTCACCCCTGTCCCACCCTAATGGCGATATCTCGAAAAGGCGTCCACCTATAGACCTAATGCCCACTCCCTCTTAAAATGCTCAGTAACACCTTTCGTTTGATACCCATATCGTACAAACATTCTAGAGTCACACCTGGCCCACCCTAATGGCGATATCTCGAAAAGGCGTCCACCTATAGAACTAAGGATTACTCCCTTTTAAAATACTCATTACCACCTTTCATTTGATACCCATATCGTACAAACACATTCTAGAGTCACCCTGGCCCACCCTAATGGCGATATCTCGAAAAGGCGTCCAGCTATAGACCTAATGCCCACTCCCTCTTAAAATGCTCAGTAACACCTTTCGTTTGATACCCATACCGTACAAACATTCTAGAGTCACCCTTGGTCCAGCTTTATGGCGACATCTCGAAAAGGCGTCCACCTATAGAACTAAGGATTACTCCCTTTTAAAATACTCATTACCACCTTTCATTTGATACCCATATCGTACAAACACATTCTAGAGTCACCCTGGCCCACCCTAATGGCGATATCTCGAAAAGGCGTCCACCTATAGACCTAATGCCCACTCCCTCTTAAAATGCTCAGTAACACCTTTCGTTTGATACCCATATCGTACAAACATTCTAGAGTCACCCTTGGTCCACCTTTATGGCGATATCTCGAAAAGGCGTCCACCTATAGAACTAAGGATTACTCCCTTTTAAAATACTCCTTACCACCTTTCATTTGATACCCATATCGTACAAACACATTCTAGAGTCACCCCTGGCCCACCCTAATGGCGATATCTCGAAAAGGCGTCCACCTATAGACCTAATGCCCACTCCCTCTTAAAATGCTCAGTAACACCTTTCGTTTGATACCCATATCGTACAAACATTCTAGAGTCACCCCTGGCCCACCCTAATGGCGATATCTCGAAAGGGCGTCCACCTATAGACCTAATGCCCACTCCCTCTTAAAATGCTCAGTAACACCTTTCGTTTGATGCACATATC